>NW_017307007.1:496462-538752 GCF_000935625.1 Nanorana parkeri
TGCATTGTTTTGAAAGTTTTAGCCACACTCTAGTCATTTGCAAGGTGCTATACATCTCTCTGCATTCAGATGTATTGTTGTTTGTTTCTGTGTGCTATAGCAGCATTACTAAAAACCTAATAGTATTGTATTATATATATGTAGCGCCCTCTAAAATGTCGCTATTCAATTTAGAGATACCTGGACTGTAACCAGTCTAGATACTGATTATGCAGAGCTCTGCATTCTATAGGTGTCCCTGAATCTGCTGAATTTATTGCTCCTCCTGTTGCTGAGGAAAAGGGAGCCTTGGCATACAGTGAGGGAGGATCCATCCTCAGATTATGACTATGCACCTGACCCTAGCCAATCCCTGAGTAGGATGACTCAGAGGCATGGTTGAGGGCAGGTAATAAAAGGTCTGGAGACACTGTGCAGAGGTCTCTTCCCCCTAGGGGTCTCACCCTAGGAGGTCTGTGTGATGCAAGCAAATGGCCTGTGCCTCAGCACATGGCAGGTGCTGGGGGCCTGCAGGCCTAGGACTCCATAGGAACTTTACTTGGGCCCCATACACGTGGCAGGTGTTGGGTGCCTTGTTCTAAGAAGATACTACCACTAACCTGGAGTGCTCCTTGGCAGTTGTAGATGCTGAGGGCACAGAGATTCCAGATCCTGAAGAGGAAAATACCGGATGGAAGCTGGGTTGGAGGGAGAGCGTCCGTCTGGGACCCACAAGGGAGATCCCTCACCCTATTGCATGTATCTGTTCGAGAAGAAGCCAGGGGTCCTTACCTGAGTCCAGAGATAGCTAACCTTCTCCATATAAGCTACTGGACCATCCTGGCTGTTCGCAGTATTGCTACTACTATTGGTCCCTGGGACCAGGTCACAGTGCTATCGGCCTTAGTGGTTGCTAGGGGAGAAAGCTGTCCTCTGAAGCAAATTCCAAGGGCATATTACAGATCCTAAACCCTCTCTCTCCTGTTGAATTTGCAAAAAATAAATACCCCAAAAGACCCTGAGACTCTAGTCCGTTGTGTCCATAAGTGTCGGTGTGCTGCTGCTGAACAAAGGGGACCGGTGGCTGGAACACACAGGTAGGAGAACCCATTTCATATACAGCGGCTCCTTCGGGGGTGAGCGCTACATATAATAAACTTAATTTCTACTGTACTGTATTTTCTACCTTTATTTCTACTGTACCACCAATCCAACAATGGAACTTTTATAACTAACATAAGTGTGGATGGGTGGAAACATGCAAATTATTACTTATAGTTTATCTTTCTAATTAACTGCACACCTGAAACTCTTAACACTGTATCAGTTACCACAGACTGGCATGTTAATACTACTTGACTGGGTGTTCTTTTATTCCTATGATTAAAACACCAAGCTGTGGGTCTTCTAAGTCTTTAGAGTATACTTGCAATTTGAGAACTATGGGGGTTGCAACTTCTGGCCTCCTTTTGAAATTGCTAGGTGCCTGGCTGTGCCTGGCATCTATGTATTTAAGTCGTAAACCCAGAACAAAAGTGATGCCAATGAAAGTCATCAAAAAGTCTGATGTTTTATATGTGTACTATTGAGAGTTATTGGGGCTTATTTACGAAGGGCCTATTCATTCCATGGTGTCCTTGTGCACTGTGGGGAAATGCTCGTTAATTGTGTTTTTGCAAAAGTTAACATGCATTGTGTTGAGGCAGTCCATTTAAATAAATGGGCTGCCAATGAACTAAAGAAAAAAAAATCATACGTGCACCATTTTGTGCAACACAGCTTTACTGTGCATCAAAATGTGCTGCAGCTCATATGCATTACCCTACTGCATTCGGGTGGCAAAAAAATAAAATAATGGCAATGCAAAGGATTCATGAATATAACAGTGTAAATTAGACTAGACCTTAACCTCCCTGGCGGTATGATTATGTCAGGAATTTTGTACCAAAAGCGGTACAATTTTTTGCATGGAAATTTGTTGTTTATATTGTAGGCCTGTAATTCTTAGTAAATCTTAGGAATAACTCACCTAAATCTGTCCAAACAAGAGTCCAGTAGACATCCCAGGTATGATAAAGTTTGAAACACGAAATTAAAAAATTATAATATAATAAATTATAAATAATTATAAGAAATTATAATATAATAAATAATTATAAAAAATTATAATATAATAATAAAAAAAATGGTCCAGTAAATGGGAATTCTGGGGGCGCTGCCTGATCCGTACCACAGTCAATAGAGTACCAAGTTCGCACATCACTGAGCTCGGTCGCAGAATCGTCGCTGTTTTAGGTCAAAAGCGGTTTTAGACCAGGTAGAAAACAGCGATAGTAAATTAGAACTACTTGCAGAATTGAGTGATAGCGATTCGTTGGGAAATTCCTCAACAGACACTGAAAGTGAGGACAGCGAGGATTCTGCGACCGAGCTCAGTGATGTGCGAACTTGGTACTTTATTTACTGTGGTACGGATCAGGCAACGACCCCAGAATTCCCATTTACTGGACCATTTTTTTTATTATTTTATTATAATTTTTTATAATTATTTATTATATTATAATTTCTTATAATTGTGAAAAAGTGTCAGGCAGGGCACTGGACAAAGCTCTAGGGACAAAATTGAAGTGAAATAGTTTGATACATAAGTGTAATCATAGCAGATTACATTGTATTGTGTGTATTCTGTGTACATTGCAACTTTTAACTTTTGAATTACCCGCCGGCTGTGACGCTCGAAAACGAAACTAAAAGTCAGATGCCGGCTTCTAGTTTCATTTTCGGGTCGCGTACACGAGGACGCCGCGGGCTCGCAGAGACAAGGTGAGTGTCACTTTTCTCTGCAACCCCGAGTCTGGCTCGGGGTTACCCCTCCTAGCATGGAAAATTCACCCCGAGCCAGACTCGGGATTACCGCCAGGGAGGTTAAGGAATATAGACTATATGAAGCTGTATTTAAATCAACTAATCATGTTGATAACAAAAATTCAGTTTTCTTTATTTCCTTCATTTATGATTGGGTATTCAAAGTACACAGATTCACATTATTTATTATTACATTGCTAAATGAACAACCTTTTCTTCTTTAGTAAATCAACATCACTACATCAGCTTGGCAACCAAGCAACTGGCCTTTTTAGAAGGAGAGGCCAATAGTGACAGTCTATATATTTCTCTAATTTCTCTTAGGGCCTGTTCACACGACGTCTGTTTTCTGTGCTGACCTGATCCATACACTCCTGCACTAAAAATGTATCCCAATGTATCCCTATGTGTTTTATGGGTTATAGTTCTCACGTGCGCAGTCCGTTCAGGTTACAACAGAAAAAATACTGCATGTCACATTTTGTATGGTCAGGAAACAGTCGGGAAATGCAAAACGCGTCAAAAACGCGTCAAAAATGCACTGCACTGCAGCTAACATACTGACAGCCCCACTCCAGCAAAAAATAATAATATTTTTTTAAACTGGAACACATCAAAAACATGGCAAAAACACATAGCACCGCGCCTGCAGATCCTTACCTGATCAGGACCTGAAACTCATCTGAACAGGCCCTTAAAGCTGAACCCTAGGATGAGCAAATATTGTCTAAATACAAGAGGCAGGTGAATTCTTACTTGAATCATGGTATACTTTTTGTATTTCTTCCAGATATGTGCAATAATCAAGCAAAAAACATTCCATATGTGCAGGAGCTTCCTGTAATATAGGCCAGTCACTTCCGCTTACTCTCCATGTGCAGGGTGACTGGTCTTGTATCCGCCCCCTGTAGTTTTCTGTTGGTGGCCTGTAGTGGGTAGGGCCTGCTTTCCCTCCCACAGTTCTGCTCCCTACCCTTAGCACAGTGTTCAGGTCACTGTTACTTTTACAAAGTCATTGTGCACACAACGTAAATTTATACTTTTTGGGGCTATTAAGGTATACATTTACATTAAAGTTTTCGTGTCTGGAGTACAGCTTTAACTCATACATTGTGAAACTGTCAACTTATACTCACATCTGATCACTTGTCATTTTATTCCTACTATAAAATCTCTCTGCACCCTCATTGTCATTGCATTGTATCACTTCCACTTCTGGGAATGCTTTCATTGATCTGCCTTGTCGTTACACTGTATTAATTCCACTCCTGCCCAGGGGCCACTGTGGCCAAAATGTAACCATTTACCATACATTTTTTTCCTCCTTTAAGAATATAACTCTATGATTGCCAGTTTTGCCAGGGCCTTTTTGTCCAGTCAAGGTTTAGTTCCCTAATTATTTATGTAGGTTTAGCAACTTTCACGATCTTAGATTTTCCTGTAGATTTTGAAGAAAGAGGTTTTAAGTAATTATGCCTTTTATGGTTTCTACAATGAATCTAGAAATTTTAAACAATTATAGAACACTATACATTTATGGTATATTTATTTATTTATTAGTGGTTATATATAGCTCTGACAATTTACACAGCGTTTTACATAGTGCACATTCACATCAGTACCTGCCATTAAGGAACTTACAATATAAAATCCCTATTGCACAGGCATACAGGGCCAATTCAGACAGGAGCCAATTAACCTTCCAGCATGTCTTTGGAGCGTGGGATGAAACTGGAGTACCCAGAGGAAACCCACGCAAGCACAGGGAGAACATGCAAACTCCTTGTAGATAATGCCCCTGACCTGGATTTATTTTTCTTCTCTTTATCTTCATTAGGTAATGAATTATTTTTCTGTAGCTATACTCCCACCTCAATAGATGTGTAATAGTCTAGAAATGTTTTTACATTTAACAAATACAAGTCTTGTATATTCAAACTGATTACTTTGTAATACCTTGAGACTACTAAGAAGAATTTCATGTTACAATCTCACTGTTAGTCTAGATGTCTAGAGGGACTTTTTGAAACACCAAAAATGCTTTTTTTTAAATAACTCCTGTGATAAATAAAAGTTTTTGGCACTATCAAAGCGTGGTCCTATGCCCATTTTTCTCGGCCCAGTGCTCCACCACCCCATCTCCTCATCCACATTTTTCTTAGCCCAGTGCTCCATTACCACATCTTCTCATCCTCAGGTTTCCCCCACAAAAATAGAGGTGCCTGTCATTTTCAGTGCCTGATTTATAGGTGTTTGCTAGAAAACTCAGACAGTCTCAGAAGTACATATGGAAATGGAATTAGCAGTTACATATTTCAGCCCTTTTCATGAAACTATGTGGAGCTGATTAAAAAAAAGGCATACAAATCCCTTTGGATTAGCCCTGAGGGGTAACACTTTAACATTTTGTTTGTCAGCAATGTGTCATTTAGCCCTGAGGGATGGCGTTTTTACTGTCTTGTGTGTCATCAGTGAATCAGCAGTGTCAGCCTCATGTGCTCACACAAACGTGATCTGGTTGATGTTTGAACTCTTACACTTTGCCCTGGGCTGATGTGCCCTTTCTTTAACTGATAAAGATACAATCTGCATTGATTGACATTATACCAATACATCATACATGCATTGTTATTAGTAGTACAAATCTATACAGGAGCAACAGAAAAATGGTCTGTTCAATATAAATATATTATCACACAAATGCCACATGATAATTTATTTTGCATGATTCTTTTTTTTGCAATACTTTAAAATAGACTAAAGCTAGACCAGCAAATCAAAGCGACAATATTAGGAAGGCAGACAGTTGGTTATTCCTCATATTCCAATGTCTTTGGGCTAATTCATACACGTCAAGAGCAACACTAACAGCATGATCTATTGATTGTATTGCTGCTCTCCAAATATTATAGTAATACATTATTATTATTATTCCCTGCCCATTAAAAAATATATATGGCTGCCACAAAACAAATTGGTATTTATTAGTAACATATTATTGTAAAGAGTTCTGCACATTGGTAAACTTAAAGGGTATCCAAACCCCAAAACAAAAATGATATATATTGGAGCTTAGCAGTCTATAGATTTGGTGGCTGCTTTAGTTTTCTTTTTTTTCAGAATAAATACCCTTTCTGCAAGTGCAGAAAAAAATATATGTTGATCTTGCCAGAATTCCAGTGTCCTTGTGACTTCCTGTGCACCTAACCAATATTTCTAGTACCCTAGGACAGGAATTGTGTTACTGACAGGAGCACCAGGCTAAAAAAAGAAACCTAATGCAGCCACTACATCTAAGAACATATAACCTGTAAGATACATTTAAATAGCAGCCCTTATATTAAAAAGCCATGAACAAACCATAAAACAAATAAATGCATTCCTGTTAAAATCACTGCTCTTTTACCACTGCCACAGAACTTTTTCATACATCAGTGGCATAGCAGCAATGGGTAGTGGCAGCAGCCAGGCCTTTGGTAACGCTCTCATGGATCCCAGCTCCCTTATCGACTCTTTCCCCCTTATAACATAACATAAAATATTATTATAAATAAATATAAAAATTTGATTTTACTGTGTTTATTACTTGTGAGACAAATCTACGCTCAACATTTTGTTACACTGTATGAGGCATTTATGTTATATACAGTACATACTGTTCTTTTTTAAATTTGTAGAAAATTTTAGAGGAGATATTAGCTAAAACCACCCTAGTGCACAGTAGGGGATGTGGGGAAGGGGGGGCACTGTGGGCTCACTGCATACATCAGGGCATTGACTTACCTGTGTGCGTGGAGGGGGGCGGGGTTGCGATCAGCAATGGGTACCACCATTTACTTCTGGTTACTGGAATGCTCTCTGTGTTCCAGTACCTGGCACTGAAAGAAGCCTCTGTTCAGTGTCCCATTGATACTGGCAAACGGAGGAAGCAGGCTGTGCTGTGCTCTGAGGAACCTTTTGCATCCGTCACAACTTAATCATCAGAGCTGCTGCAGTCTTCCTCTTATACCAAGAAGAGACTTCTGGGAAACTAAGAGAAGGTACAGGCTCCACCCAGAGCTCTGAAGCACTGCTACTGTAGTGATGGCTCTCTCTGGTGCATGCTGAAACTATGTATAGAAAGATATGTACGGGACAGCAGGAAAGGCGAGTGGTGATTTTTTTTTTCTTTACAGAGTGTCCCAGTAGACCACCTAGGAATATAAGAGACACCTTCCAGCCAGCCACTGACCACCAGTCCTCGGGGAAAGGGTATTTTTACAGCCAGCCACTGACCACAAATGGTGGAGGGGGGATTTTTGCAACCAGCTACCTTTTTAAAATGATTGTGCTGAGTGTTGTATGTGCCTGTTAGGTTAAATCTAACATGCTCCTTTAAGATTGTTAACACAATCTGGTCATACTCGCTGTATTTGGTGCAGTGTGGGTGTGTTAAAAAATGATCAAGTGATTACATGCAAACAGTGCCTGTGACCGAGCCTGGACACAGATGATTGTCAGCGCTACCTGCACCACAACGACCATCTGAATGGGGCTTAACTGCTTTATTTTTAGGAGCCATAATTCATGTGTAGATGTTATCTTTTATGTGCAGCTGAGTGTGTTGCCTTCATATACACCTTGCTGTGGTGTGACAGCCAATACACATGCCATTGTTAACATTGTACACATAGCTGGAATGTGGCATGGCTCTCCCTTGTTATGGGCTCAAAGGGAACCCAACCTATGATCTTGTACACAGACCCGCTGCATTCACAAAACACCCGTGGATAGAGCCTAAGTATATAGAACTTATGGTGTCAGTAAAGATTTTTGCAATTATTTCTATAGTATATTCCATAAAAAGCAAATGTGATAAATAGACTTCCCAAAATTGTTGCCACAATATTGATTTAGTTTTATGATGTAGTGTCCAAAAGAAATAAAGCACACAGACAAACTGAATGGAGGACACACATATTTGGTGGCACCTATTAAGAAGTAAAGATGCAATATGTACCATTTCCAAAATTCATTCTTTATTAACAAATGACACTACAAAGCTGCTAATTCACTCTCTCGTCATCTCTCACCTTGACTTTTGCAAACTGCCTTCTTATTGGCCTACCACTACACAGGCTATCCCCTCTTCAGTCTATCATGAATTCTGCTGCTACACTCATCCATCTCACCAACTGTTCAGTGGCTGCCAATTCCTCCACTGGCTTCCAATAGCTCAACATATAAAATGCAGAATACAACCATCAACATACAAATCCATCAACATCTTTGCCCTCGGCTACATCAACAATTTATTCTCAAAGTATAACCCAAACCGCCCACTCCGCTTCTCCCAATACCTCCTGTTCACCAGCCCCCTCGTCACCTCCTTCCATGCTCACTTTCAGGACTTCTCCAAAGCCTCTCCCATCCTCTGGAACGCCCTACCAAAACCTATCTGGGTATCTTCTACTCTCTTTACCTTTAGGCGATCCCTGAAAACCTCTTTAGGGAAGCCTATTCCAACTCCTATTAAAAACTATTTGTTTACTCCTTCAAGTCAGCTTATACCTCACAGTTTTTACCTTCTGCATCACTTACCGCGCCCTATACATTTTATGCTTTCATGAGCAGAGTCCCTCTAATCCTATTGTGTGGAATTGTATTGTAACTGTACTGTCTCTCCATATTTTGTTAAGCAGTGTGCAAACAGTTGGCGCTCTAAAAATGCTGTAAAATAATAATAACACTATTCTGCTGTGGTAATGTGATAATACCGCTCATTTAACAATTAATCCTTACAACAAATCCCTCTGATAAAGAATTATAAAGCTCTTTAGCTACAAGGTGATGCTTCTATATAGGACTCATTTTATTGTATGGGGAATCTTTTATCTGCACAAAGCTATCTTCCTTACATTGCAATATCCACCCCCAAAGTTTTCTTTTGAAAATGACAGAACTGAGCAAAAATAGGAGCAGGATGGTCACCTTACCAGGCAGACTTATGTCTTACAAGGCCTAAAAGCTGAACTCCAGGAATGATCTTTTATGAATCCTTACAATAGTCCAGCCTGTGTAAGTACCAGTGGTGTATTCTAGTTTGGGGCTGCCCTAGGCAAGGCAAAACTCGGGCCCCCCCCCCTAAATTTACCCTACCCCTTCCTGTTTAATGCTTTTTGCGTAACCTGCCAGCCGCTGTATACAGTGCACATGCTGTATGGAGCTCTTGACATGTTCTGCTATTAGTGTAGCAGGAAAGTTGGGGTCTCAGGGGGGCTGTGCAGGATCTGTGGTAGGATTTGCAGGCTGCAGAGCCCCTACAAATCCTGCAAAGCCCCCCACAGATCATGCAGAGACCCCCTGAGACCCTACAATCTGCTGGATCTCAGGGGGGCTGTGTAGGATCTGTGATGGGCTTTGCAGGCTGCAGAGCCCCCTATGGATCCTGCAAAGCCCCCCTCAGATCATGCAGAGACCCCTTGAGTCCCCGCAGGATCTCAGGGGGGCCGTGCAGGATCTGTTGTGGGCTTTGCAGGCTGCAGAACTCCCTATGGATCCTGAAAAAGCCCCCCCCACAGAACCTGCAAAGCACCCACAGATCCTGCAGAGACCCTGCTGTCTTCTGCATCTCACGGGGGCTGGGCAAGATCTGTGGTGGGCTTTGCAGCCTGTAGAGCCCCCTACGGATCTTGCAAAGCTGCCCACAGATCCCGCAGAGACCCTGCAGTCTGATAGATCTCAGGGGGGCTGTGCAGGATCTGTGGTGGGCTTTGTAGGTTGCAGAGCTCCCTACAGATCCTTCAAAGCCCCCCACAGATCCTGCAGAGACCCCCTGGGACCTTTCAGTCTGCTGGATCTCAGGGGGGCTGTGCAAGATCCTGCAGAGACCCAGCAAAGCCCCCCACAGATACCCCCTGAGACCCTGCAGTCTGCCGGATCTCAGGGGGGCTGTGCAGGATTTGTGGTGGGCTTTGCAGGCTGCATAGCCCCCTACAGATCCTGCAAAGCCCCCCACAGATCATGCAAAGCCCCCACAGATTATGCAGAGACCCCCTGAGACCCTGCAGTCTGCCGGATCTCAGGGGGGCTGTGCAATATCTGTGGTGGGCATTGCAGGCTGCAGAGCCCCCTATAGATCCTGCAAAGCCCCCCACAGATCATGCAGACACCCCTTGAGACCCTGCAGTCTGCCGGATATCAAGGGGGCTGTGCAGGATCTGTGGTTGAATTTGCAGGCTGCAGATCCCCTACGGATCTTGTAAATCACCCCACAGATACCCCGAGACCCTGCAGTCTGCCAGATCTCAGGGGGGCTGTGCAGGATCTGTGGTGGGATATGCAGGCTGCAGAGCTCCCTACAGATCCTGCAAAGGCCCCCACAGATCATGCAGAGACCCCCTGAGACCCTATAGTCTGCTGGATATCAGGGGGGCTGTGCAGGATCTGTGGTGGGCTTTGCAGGCTGCAGAGCCCCCTACGGATCCTGTAAAGCACCCCACAGATCCTGCAAAGCCCACGAAAAGGTATTGAACAGCCCACCTGCGACTCTTTAGTGGGCTGTGCAGAACCTATGCTGTGCCCTGCCAGCACAGTCGTCCTCCTACCTGGCATGGTAAACCCAGCCCGAGCCTCGACGATGCCTCACGCCTCCTCCATCGTGGTCTCTGCTCTTGCCTCTGCCGTTGCAGTCTTCCATCTCCTCCCCATCTCCCCTGTCTTTGCCCCATGACTCCTGGCGCTCCGTCTTCTCAGTCTTCACCCTGCCTCTTCCATCTCCGCCCCATCTCCTCTATCTCTAACCTCTGCCGCTCCATCCCCCGTCTCCTCCTGCTCGCCTGCCCGCCGCTTCCTCCCCGTTAACATTAGGCAGCCAGGCTGCTGGTTTCTGTGCAGCCCAGATGCCTAAATGTTTTGGGGGTGGCATTTTTGCCGCCCCCCTGGAATCTGCCGCCCGAGGCAAACCCCTTGTTTGCCTCGCGGCAGATACGCCACTGGTAAGTACCCATATCTGATATCCAAAGGGCTACTAGGGGATTCTATAAATCACTGTAGTAGTCTGCGCTACATACAGTGTTAACTGGTCCTTTACAGCTGCAGCTCCAGCAGCTTTCCCTCAGTACACTAAGCACAGGAAGTCGGCACTGCCACCATTTAGAGAATGACTTGTATTTTTCTCAATTAATACAAGTCTTTCTCTGTTTGAAGGTGAAGAGGTAAGGTGGATGAGGTCCACCTTGTACAATCAGAGAGCACCTTCAGGGCCACACACACAATCTCTGGTCTCTCACTCCTTGTAGCCTCAGGCAGAAACATATCAATAGAATGGAGTCAAGGCAGATGTTAGTTCTGCAGGTTCTTGCCCACATACAATAGTCTGCAAATATTTTCACAGGAATTAAAGACAGAGGGGACATTTATCATGCAAATTAGAAACACGATGAGGCTCAAATAAGCCTGCCTCTCCTTCAGCAAAGTCTCTGCAATACGCCTGCATCTGTATTCCTGGGCAGCCAAGTGCAACAGTTTGAAAAGTTCTGAGACAGATTTATTAGTGAAGATGAGCCAGATTTTCACTCTAAACAGATGCATAATTAGGAAGTGGTCGGGAACAGGTTTCCTTCTGTCACAGCGCTACTTCAGAGCACAAAGGGTGGAATTTATGACTCAAGCTGTAGCCTTGTAGTAAATGTCACACAATCTGTCCCACTGCTCTTGTTTACCATTGCCTTGCTGTGCAACAAAATTGATAAATGTCACCCAAAGTTCCTTAGTTTGAAGGCATTTACTTGTAATGGACTATTATTTTGGCTTAGCCCACATACACTCTTACACGCACAGATTAATGCTCCTTAAGCCATGCAGCCCCCTCAGCACTCACCCTGATAAAAACAAATTACTGCACAATAGAGTTTTATATATTGAGTTGGTCTCAATAACTGGACTGTAAAAATAAATACAGTTTAACTCCTAAAACATAAAGATATTCAAGCTCTTAACAAAGATTTTACTGCATTCATATGGCAGGGGAAAAAGGCCAGGATATCTATGACCAAACTCTTTTTACCCAAAGACAGAGGAGGAATGGCCTTCCCCAACATCAGACTATACAACGTGAGCTGTCTACTTCGACACTCCTTAGACTGGTTGCACTCTTCCTCCCACTACTCCAACTTTTCATTGGAAGAAGCAATGGTGACCCCCTGGAATCTCCCTGCTCTCCTACACTGCCCCTTCTCCACCATCCCTCCTGAGCTACGCTCAAATATTTTGATAAGAGACACAGTGATTGCCTGGAGGGAAACCCACAAACACCTAAAACTGAACCCCTACTATACACAACATCTGCCCCTCAGAGGCAATCCCACCTTCCCCCAGGGTAGGGGTCATTCCACCTTCTTGCTCTGGGAGCGGAGGGGGATTACACTATTTGCACATCTCTTCCAAGATGGTGGTCGGAAACCGTTATCATTTTCGGAGTTTAGAGATAAATTCGGAATTCCCGATACCGACTTCCTACACTATCTACAGGCCACTACTCACGTAAAAAAACGGAGTCCCTTTAATGACAGCAGTTTACCTGCACCCTCCATTGATAGAATCCTTCCGAACGCCAAAGTTTCCATTACGGACATTTACTCTTATCCGAGACATACTGTCACCCCCTCCTTGGAGGCTTCAAATGTTTCCAAATGGAGGGCGGACATCCAGACAGACGACATAGTCGAGAAAATACTTATAGGATACAAGTCCATCTGTAAAAACTTAGGTAACGAACAAACACAATACAAAATTATGCACAGGGCATACTATGCTTTTCAATTAACACCTAAACATAATCATTCCACTACCCTTCTACATCACTGTCCCAAATGCAAATTAGAGGCTGCACCTTTGTTCCACTGCCTATGGACATGCCCGGACATACAAGGGTATTGGAAGAAGGTAATGGAATTTGTATCATCTGTGGTGGGTCAAAACATACCACTAGATGCTATGCTAATATTGTTTAACTTTTGGGACATTCCCAATGCTTCCTCTGTCATACTCGACAAACATGGTAAACAATGGATTAGTCTTGCCCTCTTGGCGGCCAAGAGGAGCATCATGAGGGAGTGGCTGTCCTCACGCCCCCCCACGGTCCACAGACTGAGGGAGGATCTTAAACACCTACTCCTCTTGGAAAAATTGGATGCAGAATCACAATTGGAAGTAGATAAGAAAACTGAAATTTTCCTTACCAGATGGTTACCATTCATCAAAAAGGTCCTCTCACCCTCCGCTCAGAAAAATGTTTTGGAAGCCTTCCAGTTTAGTACCTACTACATTCTCCAAAACCTGGGAGCCCCACAGTAACCGGACACCCATTATCTATCTTTCTTTCTTTCATAACGTGATCTGCCCTCCGGTCTGGTATGTGGGCTGGGGGAGGGGGATGGGAAATGGCCACCTCCCCAATAGAGCATCCATGGAGACATGGATGTACCTGTATTCCACACAATCAACTAACTGGGCGTAATGTCCTATATGTTGGCCCTTTGAGATTATGAAGACTAAAATGTAAGATGTGCATTGATATATATGGTACGTGTTCGTGAATTTTGCATGTTTTTTTTTTCTCCTTTTCTGATTACTTTTGTTTCTTAGGTGTGCGTTTTTGCACCCTTTAGCGGTTATTGGTTTTGGGTTCTGTGTAAGCCGGTATCCAGAGGTGACAGAATTGAAATACCAATATATGGACAACACCACTTTGGACACCTTGTATGTATTACAAATATGTTTCTATGTGAGAGCTGGATATTACCATGCGATGCAACACGCACTTCTGTATGGATATGTTCTGCAAAGTAACGTGTATTTCCTGCAAACCAATAAAAAATGTTTTACAAAAAATAAAAAATAAATGCAGTTTATCAAGTGTGGATTGAGATTTGCTGATATATAGGCATGGTTGTGGAAATCTTCACAAAGACTGGTTACTTCATCCCTGGGTCTAAGAATTAACATGATTTGTGATTTTTAAATGATAGGGTATATATAGCTTTATTATTACTGTCAGCTAAAATATACAATACCCAACCCTCAGTACCTCACTAAAACCTTTAATTATTGGTCTCTGTTCACACCTAGGTGTTTTGTTACTCAAAGGTAAGCGCGAAAAAACGCTCAAGAGAAGGAATCCCTTTTATTTCTACGGCCCCTGTTCATACCTGAATGTTTTGTTGAAGGCAGAAAAACGTCTGTCGCTGGATAAGTACATGAGCTACTTTTTGGCAGATTACAGCACTTTTCAGTCCCGTAGACTTCAATGGGAAACTTTGCCTGACAAAATGCTCAGGTGTGAACAGGGGACATAGAAATGAATGGGATTCCTTGTTTTGAGCGTTTAGTTGCGCTTAGCTTTGAGCGACAAAATGTCTAAATATGAATGAAGCCTTATGTTCATATACTATAGAATAAATTATATCACCCATACATAACAAAACATTTTCTGTAAGGGGATATGCTCATCATAATCTTTAAGAAAAAATCTTTAATCTTTAAGAAAAATGCTTGGTATTCCATAGTTACAGTACAGTTTCTTTCTGTTTTTACCAAACTAATTTTACATATCATTCTTACAGTATTTGCTTACGATTTTGTATCTGAGCAACATTTAATTCAATTCAGACAAAAAAACAACAGGAACATTAGAAATTAAAGGCTGGTAGATGCCATGGTATTGTCATAAACATTAAATAAAAATCAATAAAACATTTAACAGAACTCACAAAAGAAAATATGTATGAACACAGGCAATACATCAAAGTTAACTGATGGTAATAATTTTAAATGATCTCATAAGCATATGCGTCCATCCAGAGGTATGAATAAATATAGAAAGCATCCTCAATACGTTCTCAGAAGGACACTTAACAAATGGCAGTCCCCATACTTTCTCAAAAAGAGATATCACAAATGGCAGCCTCCATACCCCTCAGAAGGCGACATCACTAATAGTAGATTCCCCGCTTCCTTAGCAGGGTACATCAGAAATTCCTCAGAAGGAAAGATCACAAATGGTAGGCAGATTGGAGCAGAAAAAGAACTTGAATTTAAGAGTTGCAGAATGAAGCCCCAATTGCACTTGTAGTTCTACAACCAAAGAAAGCCACAATATCTCCAATATCTTCACTGCATATACTAATACATCACAAATGTGTTTTCAATGTAAAATATTTTATCCACCAGCCACTATAACTAAGAACTAGTAGGACTTACATAGTGAGAAAGCTGTTACTAGAAACTATACAACAAAGGTGGTCACCTTACTAGACAAAGGGGGGCATTAACTGCAGTCCTTGACATCCCCAGCCCCAGGGGTCCTACAAAATATTCAGTATATGTAGTCTTACAGAGGATTATCAGAGACTACTGATTGTCATAGACTAGTGATATGCAGCAGGTGTAACTGAATGTTTCAAATATATTACAGGAGAGTGTTAGGGGCTATATTACATGAGACTGCTAGAAATCACTGCCATTAAAGCCTCTGGGTCTTAGTAGTTTTACGAGAGAAAATGGGCAGGGCTGACAACAAATAGGTCTATTCACAAAAGGGTGAAGAGTTTGGAGAAGGCAGGAGAATTGAACAATCTAGGACAAAATAGCTGAACTGGAAAGTGATCGGCTAAGCCGAACCTCCAGCAGGCTACTCGCTGCTGTGTGGCCTATTCTCATAGATGCCGAACAGCAGTGAGTGAATAACCGAATGCCGCCTAGTGGCATTCGGCTCGGCTGTTCTGCTCGGTACCTCTGTGGTACCGAGCAGAATAGAAAAACGGTTAAAAAAGTAGAAAAAAATAAAATAGAAAATGATTGGGCGGAGCTAGCAGTGACAGCTAGCTCCGCCCAACTGTTTTCTATTGGCCTGGGGCGGTTCTGCTGCCGTCAGAATAAAAAAAAAATCACCATAGGAATGCATAGCTAGATTCCTATTGGTTATTTCACTTTGCAATAGCTAATAGCAAACTAGCTATTGCACCCGCCCTCTGCTTCTGTCAATCACTAGAGGGGACCTGATGGAGAACTTCAGGTCCCCTCTAGTGATTGACAGCAGCAGTGGGCGGGTGCAATAGCTAGTTTGCTATTGCCTATTGCAAATTGAAATAGCCAATAGGAATCTAGCTATGCATTCCTTTTTATTTTATTCTGACGGCAGCCAACGGCTCGATGTCAGAAGAAAAAACATTGATCGAGCAGAGTAAAACTTTCTGGGAGAAAGTGTTTCTCTCCCGGGCGGCCGGGAGCCGCTATCTAATAGTGAGAGACTCCCGGAGCGCCGGGGAGAGTTGGGCTGTCTGGAGATCAGCCGTGAGATGACGGCTGGCTCCGCCCAGCAGTAAGTAGCAGATTGGCCGGCCATTCGGCCAGCTTCCGCTTTCACCTCGGCTCAGTCGGGCCGAAGCATATGCCTTCGGCTCGACTGAGCCGCTCGGCCGACTTCGGGAGCTGTACGGGCTATAGTGAATAGCCCGTACAGCAGCCCTTCGGTTCTACTGAAGCGAAGGGGTCCAGGGGCCGAAGCTAGCCGAAGGATCAGTCGAAGCTACGGCTAGATCCTTCGGCAGCTTAGTGAATAGACCCATATATGTTTTAATGTATACCTACCCTTTTTGCAAAAGATAATGTGACTCCTGTTTATTGGTTGAAGGATCTCATTAAAAAATAACTATGGGCTAACCTTTTTATCCCATAGTTCTCTTTAGGGTCAGAGAAGGACATATACTAACATCTGCCTGTGACCCAAAGCTCAGTATATAGCGGGCTATTGCCTGCTAAATACTGAGCATGCCGCAGCAGTGACAAATCCCGACAATACTGTCGAGATCCACCCAGCTGGCTGATTGACAGCGGGCTCTGCCTACCTAGAGGCAGAGCCAGCTTTGCCCGCCCCTTCCACGTCCGTTCCTCCAGTCAGCGCTGCAGGATCGAAAAGGGGAGGGGGAATCCCTGAGGGGAGTGGTGACTGCCAGTCACCGCTCTCTGCAGGGAGATGATCGGGAAGTGAGCGAGCAATGGTATGTGTTCGCTCACTTCCCGATCATCTGATATAGAGTCAATGTCCCGATATAGTCCCTATATCATCCTGATATAGAGTCAATGTGTGACATTTTCAATGTTACTTGTCGGTTCTAACTATGAGGATGAGCGTAAATCACTCACCTCATAGTTCTCCTTTAAGACTATGCAAAAGCCCTGAAGGTGGCACTGGAGGCTGTCTTTGGAATATTGATTTTTGTGATGTACAAAGTGAAGCTGCCACTTCATAAACCTGTCAGTAATTACAGGTCCACTTCAATGTTTTTGTTACCCATTGTGGTTCTTTAGCCTTATCTTTGTTTTTAATAATATATTTTTTAAAGTATTTAGATTTGAAACCTAAAGTCTGGGCAGATATAAAAGACACAAATGAATGCAACAAAACACTCCATGACTTCCTCTCAGTAAATGAAGATATTGCTTTGTCACAAATGCGGCTATTTTCATGCTGGTGCACTGCATATAAATTCTACAATTTTTCTAAGGGAATGTTTTTTATCTCTGCATGGAAAAAGTTATCCATTAAAAAGACTGACAATTGTAAAAGACGTACAGATATGTACTTTTCCTCCTCTGAATAGAGCTGTACTTCTCAGTGCATCAAAGGTCTGGGCATCAGTACAAGTAGAATGAGAAAAGGCATTACATGGATTCAAGAAGATAACGTCAAAGGTGACTGCGAATTCATTTAACATTTCATTCAGCGCTGCTCTTGACAGCTGTTCAGAAAGTACACAATTAGGTACTGAATATGACTTGGAAGTGTATTATGTATATACAAAGTAAATCTGCAAACACATCAAGAATGTAGAAGTATGTTCTGTTCTGGATATTCTATGCCTACAAATTTTAATTGAATCATTTTTATGCTCCTGCAGTCTAGATGTACTACTTAACGGATCAGAAAATTTAGAGAGATTGTGCTCCTCATTTCACCTGACTTTTTCTAACTTTTTAATTTTGTTACTATGTTATTTAACTATTGTTTTTGTCTGGTGAAAATTTTGTCCTGAGATTGGACTTTTTTCAACTTTGCATTGTAGACCACATTTTCCATATATTCTATTTAAAGTGACACTAAACTCAGGAGTTAAATCTTAAAAATGCATTTAAGTACCCTAACTACTAACAAAAATGTATCTTATTTGGGTATCACTTAGCTGTAGATCCTCAAATCATCCCTGATTTATTTGACTTTTGTTCCCCATAGTCTCTGTGTGTGTTGTAAAGTAGCCACCACTCCAAGCTCACTCCTGTGATGGACTACAATCTCAATACTAATTAGTAAACTAAATGTGAGATTGTAGTCCATCACAGGAGTGAGCTTGAAGTGGTGGCTACTTTACAACACACACAGGGACCATGGGGAACAAAAGTAGCCACCCTCCAGAAGGAAAGACAGTGTCAGCACCAATTCAGAGATGATTTGAGGATCTACAGCTTGGTGATACACAAATAGGATACATTTTTGTTAATTAGGGTACTTGAATGCATTTTTAAAATGTAACTCCTAAATTTAGTGTCACTTTAATGTACAAAACCATAATGAAAATCCTATTCCTGGAAATTCCTTAAATTTGAAATAAATCTCAGTGTAGACTTTTGGGAAAATCAGTGAGACAAGTAGACATGTAAGCTGCGGAAAAATTTGGTCCATTAGTTTTGGATAAGTTTATGATTGAATATTCATTGACTTCCACAGAAAATGATATACAGATATTAATACTAAAGCTGAATCTCCTAGACCCCTATGGCATTCAGGATCCGTCTTTTCCTAATTGCATTCGGGAGCTCCCGAATGCCATTCGGGGGTAGGAGCCACATACATATATTACTAAAGCTGAGCTCCCAGACCCTGATGGCATTTAGGAGCTCCGAAATGCAATTCAGGAATTCAGAGCCCGAATACCATTCGGGTCTAGGAGCCTCAGCTTCAGGTCTAGGAGCCTCCCATGTTACCATAACGAAAATTCGTATTCAGACCCATTCGGATGCATTAAACCAAAAAACACATCTGGCCAGAAAAGTCACATGTCTGATTCAGTTTTGTTTTTGATCCAACGGGATCCGAAATTTGGAAACGGAAATTTGGATTTGGATACATTCGGATGCATTGGGATTTGGAAATTTCGGATGTGTCCGGATGACCGAATTTCGGAAAATTCGTATGAATTTTGATTCGGAATGAAGCGAAATGTTGAGAGACAACCACTATAGCAGGAAATAAGATTTTTGTGGTCATTCCATACATGAACAGTTCTCTTCTTTGAAACATTTAAAGCATGCAACAACTGCATTTGTAGACAGTTTGTCTACAAGCTGTAGACAATATTTATATAATTTATATAATTTTTTGGAGAAATTGGAGTTTTCCTTTAAAAGCAATATAGTCTTTAAATTTTTCCTGTCATTAGCTTGTGTGTCTAATAAGAAAAGGTGGGATGGCTGTACATTTCTATTAGTTTTTATTAGATAATTGCTGTAAAGTCAGCATTTTAAAAGGTTGGTAATGGATAAGAAACATTTACTGTAAATTCTAGTTTGGTATAACAGTTGTGGTATTAACCACAGCTTGATTTAGCACTAGGTATTGCGACCTTTGCTCACGGTTTCCCACGCATCCATATTAATTACTGACAAATGTATTTTACACGTGTTCTCTGGATAATTGAATGTAGACAAGACACTGACTGAATGTAACCACAGAATCAGTTTAACGCAGATATGTCAATGAATATAGGAATTAGTTTGCAACATTGCTTTCATCTGGGTCAATTTTTGTTTAGTATATAGCAGGATTTATTAAAGGTTATTGGATAACCAAGATGAAGATGAAGTGAAAGGAGAATGGCCATGTAGTTGACAAGAAAGCAGTGCATATGGTGCAAATGACAAATGAGATGCAGCAGTCTTAAAATAACTCAGTATGGTCAAATAACTGAAATGTTAGTTGTAGCCGCTATAACAAGGACATGCCTGTAATAAGGATATACCAACTTGTAACTGGAGAGAAAGATAGGCTATAAATGGAGAATCATTTTTCCAAATAGTCAGCAAAATAAATGGAGAATCGTACAAGACTAACATGTGCACAGAACAAAAAAAAATGGAGGGCAGTGTGTTGTATTGATACAGAGCACAAAACAATAAAAAAAATGTTTCCTGTACTAATGAAAAATCAATGGGTATTCAACTTATTTAAGTTAAAGCTAAACTCCAGTCTAAACATACAGTTTAAATACAGTATGTTTATGGGACCTGTTTTACCATTAAAACATTTGTATTTATGTCATAGTTACATAGTATTTGGGGTTGAATAAAGACATACGTCCATCAAGTCCAACCCATATGTCCTCTCAGTTCTGAGATTTATACAGCATAACCAGGCTGGTGAGCTGACTTTTCTCTGCTCGGGTTAAGCAACACGGCTAGGAGAACATACATAAAAAGAGATAGGGTTTCCTATTGTTAATGTCCAATATCGTGTATGACTATCTTGGTTAAGTTAAATCACTTCTGTGGGGCTGCTCCCATACAAACAAAAGGGAGGTGCTAAGGTAAATCCCATAGATAGCAGTAAGGGAGTGGGTGGCGCCAGGTAGAACTAAGGGAGAGGAGAATAAGATGACTGAGATGAGGGAGGAAGAATGGAGTGTCAGATGGGAGGAGCAAAATGACATACTGAGCAAAACTAAGGGTAAATCCAAGATGGAAGGCACTAGGTTGCGTACTAAGATGACTGATAATAGAGAGAAAGATCGTAGAGAGAAGAACTCACACTGACAAACGGGGAAGGCATGATATAAAGACAGAGCCAAATACTGAAGGGGAGGGGAGTAGAGTTCTGGAACAAAGGATCAAGGGAAGGGAGTTCAAAAGACAGGTGGAAGGAGTTAGTTGGAGTGAGAAGGGAGCTTGGGCTGGAAGGAAGGAGTGTGAGAGATCAAGGGAAGGTGGAATGACTAGTAGGAATCATTGTGAGAGAACAACACTGGGGAATAATACAAGTCTAAGAAAGTGGGAATGGATTTAAGTAGGGGGTTGAAAGTATCTAAGTAAATTGACTTATAGGAGGAGTAACAGGAGAAACAACCAGTATTAAGAAAGAAATCTGTTATTTGACAGTTTATCAACAGTAAAATGTGCCAAACTTCAAGTCGCAACTGGCCATGAAGAATGAGGAACAATACTAAAAGGCAAATGGAAACCTAGGTGAAGGGAAGACTAAGTCAGATCATTGAAACCTTAAAATGGCAGAAAGCGAATAGGGAGAGGAGAATGACTGTAGTGAATATGTAATACTATGACTGGTTAGTAAATTAATGTATTTACTGCAAGAGGACGTTTGAACATGAAACTACAGAGTTTTAACATGAAACTACTCTGATTGGTAGTTTCATCAATTTTTTAATGGTAGTTTCATAAATCACTATCTCAAATACCTGGGTGTCCCATAATCTCAGAGATCAATTCACTCACGTCCAATCTGTTCCAATATATTGATTAATATTTACAAAGATATTATAGAAATCTTGAATCCCATCTGAATGATGCGTCTGACCTTCTCAATAATCTTAGATCAGTTTCTTGATCTACTGACTGTAATTGGCTGGCACTGGACCTCTATTCTAATATCATGATAACCACCTAGATTCTAAAAAATTACTTTCTTGATTCAGACCCTTTAACCACTTCAAGACCAGGTGTTTAGACCCCCTTCCTGGCCAGGCCATTTTTACTGTTTTTCTGCTCAAACCATTTACTTCATCACACATCTCCCCCATTGGGTCTGATATCGATAATGCATCCAACATCCTTCTTCTATCTTCATTAAAATCATTCTTTTAATCTTTCTTAGATAAACACGTTTGAGCATTTTCAAGTCCAGGCATTCCTGATGTGACATACTGTAATATACAAGGTATTTCTATTCAGTTACCAACACTGTTCAAAATATTCCAAACAACCTAAAGAAATATGTATTTTTTTGATTTTTATTAGACTTTTAACATATTAGCTTTCTTATATTGTTGATAATAAAAAAAGTGACAAGCAGACTACCGAAGTCATCTCTCTGCTCTCTCCTCACCTGCAAGAATGTTTTTTTGTCAGCATTTTAGAATGCAGAACATCTTGCTGGCAACTTTTTTGGGCTATAGTTCTTCTTTGGTTCACAGGAGTACATTTACTAATTTACTCCGGTTACCCAAACTCAGTAAACAGTGGGCTACTGCCCAATATATGCTGACAGTGCAGAGCCATGCTGCAGCTGGGAAAGATATTGTTGGGATCCACCCCACTGGCTGATTGACAGCTGTGCCCACCCCCTACCCTGTCTGTCACTCCAATTAGCTCTGGAGGAACAGAGAGAGAGGAGGGGGAAATCTCTGCAGGGAGCGGTGACTCACATTCACTGCATTCTGCATGGAAAAGCCGCAAGCTGAGCGATCAGTGGCTTGTGATCGCTTAGTTCCTGAGCTACAAATACTAATGAATTGGAGAGCTCAAAAAGAGCGTGCAAAACACAAAGGTGGCCATTTCCATGAGACTGTGCAGAGGAAAGCTAGCAAAAAATGTAAGCTTCTGTTTTCATATCCATCAACTGCATATGCCTGCTTCATGTACACTGAGTGTTCTTTGCTGGCATATGTTTTTTTCTTAAATTCTTCTGCAAAGGTGGAGATGGGCTTTAAAGTACAATTTCCATATAAGATTTATGTGGATTGCTATTACAGAAAATCCTAGTTGTGGGTCTGGTTTCAATGCTTATAAGTCATAGACCTGAAATGAGGTCACATGAAACTCAGAGCAAGGTCAAAACTCTTGATCTGCATGCTTGTTCTGGCTTAGTGACTCTGAACATAGTGATGTCAAGATAACTAATATTGTCATAAGGTGGATCAGCGTTAGACTCCCTGCATATTTCTCAAATGTTTGCTTTGAAGCACTCACAAACCCTAACAGAAGGGCATTTAGTTTGCTAACTGCTTATCATAAACTATTGCCATTATTTAAAATAGAACAATTCTCTTCACTTTTGTATCCTTTGTTGTATCTCAACGGGGCTCATCTTCTTGCATCTACCTTCTGTCTAAAAACATGCAGTTCTGCATGCCATTTTTCAGGTCATTAAAAATGCATGTGTAATGTGCATGGCTGCTTATAGTCTCCTTTGGGAGAGTGTGTGACAGGGTGACAACACAGAAAAACTTGTAGACAGGAATATAGTGTTGTCACTTATAATCGGCAGGGCCTGAACAAAGACTTTCATGGCAGGATCACCAGGAATTGTTTTAGAGAAAGCTGCTGATTTAAAACAATAGAAAATGACTTTTTTCTCAACCTCATAGTTCGAGCCGATGTGTGATAATTAAACTGTCACACGTCAGCTCAATAGATCGGGAAGTGAGCGAACACATACCGTTGCTCGCTCACTTCTCGATCCTGTCCCTGCAGAGAGCCGTGACTGTCACACACGGCTCCCTGCAGGGATTCCCCCCCTCCCTTGTCCGATCCTCCAGCGCTGACTAGATAGGCAGAGCCAGCTGTCACTCACGCAGCTGGGTGGATCTCGATAGTAATGTCGGGATCCGTCCCAGCTGCGGCGGTCTGTAGCTCATGATATACTGAGTATTTTGTCATGGGAGGACGCTAGTTTATGTCCTCCCGTGACCCTTAAGAGAACTATGGGGAAAAACACTTACCCCATAGTTCTCCTTTAAAGCTTATAATGAGAATTCAGTTGTTGGATTTATTTATACTTGAGGTATCAAAAGCTAATTTTGCATCTCCCTTGAAGTATTTATGGTATTAAAGTAAGACTCCACTTTTCTCGAAAAACAATCCTTGCCTGCTTGGTTGCAAACATTGTATTTCATTGCAGAATCCTAACTGCGGCCATTTGCATTGGAACTCACTCATGGATTCCATCACATCCTGCTTTCTGCAGCCACTTTATAATTACTGCACCCCTTCCTACTTCCTGAATGTTGAGTGGTATAGTCTCCTTGCACTAGTGACATGATAATTCCCAGTGTTTAAAAAAAAAAAAAAAAAATTGCTGATAGCAACAGCGAACCAATCACATGAGCAAGAATTGACTTGCCTGTGGAAGTTCAGTACAGTATGCAGAATGACCGATTACAAATAGTCTATTTTAAAAAATTTCCATTAAAAAGTCATAGTTGTAAGCAAATTGAACTAGAAAAGTAGTTTGTATTAAATTTAGTATTTATAGGTTCCAGAATGCTATTTCATATCTTGTTCATTTTTTCAAGGATGTATTGTGATATTTTTCTTTTCTACCATTCAGATAGTTGGAATAGAAGAAAAAGGCTACAGGCGTATCTTCTACACTGATCTGTGCTTTACCTTTTTTATATTCTCTAAGACCCATGGGATCAGTACAAATGAACAGGGATTGCAGATTCAGCTCCCATAGACATTGTATTCTATGTTCATTTTACAATAGCACAGCACAAATCTGATGCCTTGTGTGTATACCATATTGCTCAATACACCTTTCTACACTGGGTGTCAAGAATGTGCCCTAACCATTCCCTTTTGATATCTGTATGTCATAGGCAAATGATTATATTCAAATGATCTAATAGGATGCTCTGTTTTATATTATCAATACAGGGCCAGTTCTGGATATTTCAGTTTGTAGCAGATGCTAAATAGTTAAACTATTTAACTGGTTCTTATGTCTATCACTGACTCCAGTGGCAAAATATCTGTGCTTGAGGCCTCAGGCTGCCACATCTGCTGCAGCATTTACAAAGGGATCAAATCCTACAGGTTGTATCTGATATTAAGATTGGTGTGGGAACACCTGGAATTACCCATTCTGTGAAGGGGAAGAGTAATAGGGGTACGGCATAATTAGAATTTATAGCTGGGAGATTTTGCTGCTAACGTCCCCAGAGGATATAATGGGTCAACTAGTGACCCACGTCTATCCTTAAAGTCCAATTGAACTTTCATTTTGAATTACCTCAATACATTTCAGGTGCTTAAAATCAAAAGGTGCACAACATTTTTCAATGTGTTTTCTTTAAAAAGCAGCCACAGGCTGGGTAGAAAAGCCTGTCCCCTGCCAGCATGCTCCTGAGTGGGAACATTGCTCTCTGTGGGGAAACAGTAATCTCCTTGCAGAGGTCCAACATGGTCCCTGCTGAGTCAGAGCTAGATCTCTCCAACTAGCAAGGAACATGAGCTTTGCTGATTGCAGAGCTATAGGTCTGAATCAGCAAGGGGCATGTTGGATATCTACAGAGAGACCACACTTTCCCCATAAAGAGCAAAGGCCCACTCTGCAGCATGCTGGCAGGAGATGAAACTATCTGTAAGACATGGAACACTTTTTTTGATGCACTTAGAATGCATTTAGCTGTTTTACACTCAGGGTTCAATTGGTCTTTAACTGAAATATCACTTTCATGCGGGCTGACCCTTAACCAGTTGACATCCGCGTCGTTAAACCCCCTTCCCATCCAGGCCATTTTTCAGTATTCAGCGCTGCGGACACATTCATAACAATTTAATGCTACAGCTCGTGTTACTAAGTAACATTATGTAATACACAACAAAAACTATGGTCAATACCTGGTATTTTACCTGCTGTGTATGAATGAGATGAGTCATTATCTTCCTGTCTTAATGTGGCATAAAAGCCCTTTTCCGCATACAAATACACATCAGCGCCAAAGATAAATTGCCTTTAACACCATGCAATTGACAAGAGTATTGTAAAAAAAAAAACATTATAAACAACTGAACCAAAGAAGAGGACATTACATCAATTTAAAGGGACACCGTCATGAGAGATTAAAGTTGAAGTTTATGTTTTGGACCATGTTTCATGTTACACCCATATGCATGGTGTAATGTGAAACCCCACTTACCTGAAACGCTGGGTTCTTCTCTCTCAGGACTGTTCATGGCTCCTCACTGTGGCAGAGAACTTGTAGTCCATTTATATAGGCTGCCATTACTAAACTCTGTTTTGAGAATGCTAGTTACCTGTCTGTTGTTCTGGTTAGGGCAACCCAAAAAACTGAAAGAGAAGACAAAGAGAGCACCTCCATCGTGTAAAAACATTTTAATATAATGATATAAAAGCAGCTAAAGACCATACTCACAAACAAATGGATTTAGCAGGCATAAGAAAAAGATAGGCAAACGAAGAACACATATAGTGTGTGTGAACCGCAGCCAACAGGCTGTATGTCCTTCCTGGTTTACATGTTTCAGAGGCCACGCCTCCTTCTTCAGAAGAAATGGATGACTCCTCTGTGCCTCACTCTTAAGACCACTGTGTTGACCAATCACGGTCTCCCACTGGATCGAATCACCTGAGACTGTAATGCCAATCTTCTCTGGCCAGACCCATACTGCCGGATCAACTAAATGGGCTAGTTTAACCTCTGATAGAGCAGCCAACAAGCCCTCAAGTCAAAAAATTATAAATGATTGTTCCTAGTTAGTTTCTAAATTCCTCAAGATACTCGATAATTAGCCCATCTAGAACTGCAGCGGCCATAAAAGCCGGTGGGAAAAAGAAACTCTCGTCAAACAGCCTTTGGCACAAATTGGAAATAGACCAAAAAGGATTGGCAAAATGTAATAAAAGAACAATGTATACATCTTATACACTCCAGATAAACCGACACAATTCATAATATAACCTAACGTCTTATGCTACATGTTAAATAAAAACAATAGTTCGGAATACATAGATATAGTTGGGATTGTGGATAGCAACACATAATAATATCACCACATGATGTTATAAAAAAAAAAGGTAAATATAATAATGGATTCTATAATAAACCTTGTAGCAAACTAACACATTCAATAAGGAAAAAGGAGAGACGAACACTAACACCAGGGGGCATGATCCGTACAATAAGATATAATAGACCTTGTAATAATAATGAATCACGGAAAAAAGCTCACCAGCTACTCATAATTAAACGAATGGACATGATATTATAATTTATAATAAATACAATGATAAAAATCAATGATGAGTTGATAAACTATAAGATATAAATATAAATGGTTGGATTAAAGGTGGAAGGCAATAGAGAAAAATTATATATAAAACAGTATTACTTAATAAATGTAACTGGGTTGTAAAATTAGACTAGATGGCAGAAGCCAATTCCAACCCTTCATTTAATCCTGTCGGAAATAAACTATTTAATGAATAGATCCAGAACGCCTCTCTACGGCATAATCTCTTAAATCTGTTACCCTCATCTAGATCAGTAGGAATTAACTCTATCACAAACACCGTTAAACCTTCGAGATTGTGATTATGAAATTGGAGGAAATGTTTTGGAAGAGAATGATCATCCACTTTTTAAAGAATACCGTATTTTTCCGTCTATAAGACGCCCCTTATGTATAGGACGCCCCCCACTTTTCTTACCCAAAATTCAGAAATCAATATTTTCCATGCTCTTTTGCATAAATGATTATATCCAGTTTAAATTTTGCAGAGTAAGACAGCCGCTTCCTGATATTGGTATTTACCGGGATTTTTTTTGTTTTCTGACATTTTTTGGGCTCAGAATGCTCCGACATTACCGCTTCCTGTTACATCTGGGCACTGGCTACAGGCTTTCCGCAGCATCAGCTGACGTCGGGTACATAAGGCTCATGATTGGAGGAAACCTGTTAGCTTGTTTCTGCAATCTGAAGTTTCACTCGTGAGGCTAGTTTGCAGAGGTATCGGCAGTTTCACAACCGTGGTTCTCCTCTTGGCCCCCCGTGTATAAGACGCCCCTCCATTTTTAGGTAAATATTTTTATGAAAAAGTATAGTCTTATACATGGAAAAATACAGTATTTCTCTTATGTTCCCCAAACCTAGTACGTAAAGCTCTAGACGTCCGCACTACATATAGTTTGCCACAAGGGCACAATATTCCATATATAACATAACTAGAGGAGCAATTCATGAATTGTTTATTGGAAAGACTTTTCCATTAGGTCCTTCAACCACTTTTTTCCTATGCCAAAGAAAGGTGCAGGCACCACAATTTGATGTACTACACCTGAAACATCCAATTTGCCCAAAAATCCCTTTATCAAAACGTAGACCTCTATGTGTCTTAATTTTACCCGGGGCTAATAATCCACATAAATCCTTAGGTTTACGAAAAATAACCTGAGGGGCTCTAGGGAGAGATCCAACTAAAAAAATATCTTCTTTTAGGACCGTCCAATGCTTATGTAGGACTTTGTTTATCTGAAATGCTGAACCATTAAATGGTGTGCAAAAACTGGTATTATATTCATTGAAGGTGCCTGCCTTTTTTCTATTGACATTACTTCTCTTGAGAATAGAAACCCGATGTTTCAAAAAGGCTTCATTATTAAGATCTGAGCTGTATCCTTTATCCATGAATTTATCCTTTAGTTTTTCTCCCTGCTCGTAATAATTGGAATCTAAAGTGCAGGTCCTCCTCAGGCATCCAAACTGTCCATCTGGCACATTCCCAATCCATCTGGGGTGATGGTCACTCCTGGCATGTAGATAGGATTTAACCACAGATGGCTTAAAATGCGTCCTGGAAATTTTTTTCCCTCTCTCAATGTTACTCAACTCTAAATCAAGATAAACCAATGTATCCTTGTCCACCACATGAGTAAAATCTAATTTAAATGGGTTATCCTTGCAGTAACCTACAAATTCTATCAGGCTAGCTTCAGTCCCATCCCAAATAATGACAATATTGTCGATATATCGAGCGAAGAGAACCAGGTGCGCCACGTAGGGGTTGTTAGCCCAAATGAATTGATATTCCCACCAGCCCATAATAAGGTTGGCATAACTGGGGGCGAACCTGGCTCCCATCGCTGTACCCTTTAATTGAACATAATATTCATCCAAGAAAGTAAAATCGTTATGGGTAAGAGTAAATTCTATTGCCCTGAGAATGAAACTTGCTTAAGAAGAGTTGAAACGACCAGATTTAGCCATAAAATAGTGTACCGCCTGAAGACCCAATTGGTGTTCTATCGAGGTATAGAGTGAAGCCACATCAAGGGAGGCCCAAATGTAGCCTTCCCTCCATGTGTAATGTTCCAGAATCTCCAAAATATGACTGGAATCTCTAACATAGGAAGGTAGTTCACAAACGAGTGGCTGAAGGAAATAATCTATATAGCTTGCTATATTGTAAGTTAAGCCATCCATCCCAGCTATAATTGGTCTTCCTGGGGGTTGTAAAGGATTTTTGTGAATTTTGGGGATGTAATAAAAATAAGGTACACATGGATGGGAGACGAGCAAAAATAAAAATTCAGGCTTAGAAAGAACTCCTGAGTCAGATGCTTCCTCTAGCAAAAGGGTGAATTTTTTCTTATATTCCACAGTGGGGTCTCCTTTTAGTTTGGCATAAGTGATGGTGTCAGAAAGCAGCCTATGTGGCTCAGCTAAATAATCACTCCGATCAAGAACCACTAGGCCACCTCCCTTGTCTGCCTGTTTGATCACCAAATTATGATTTTTGTTAAGGGCTTGTATCTCCCTGAGTTCATCAGAATTCAGATTGTGAGCTCTCCGACTTCTCATAGAGCACAACTTTTTAAAATCTATATTGACCAATTGGACCAATGGATAAAAATTGGATTTAGGTTTGAAGCTTGTATGACAAATATCCGGATCACAGGCACTAAGGAAATCTAAATGATAGTTCTCCCCATCCCATAATACTTCTAACAATTGTAAGCTATCTTTATCAAAGGGTTCGGCCTCATTGGATATATCACCATTGGGGTCAGCTTGATCTATCTCATCTTGAAGTATAGGATTTTTCACATTTTTTATCTGAAAATGGCATTGTAGTGTTAATTTTCTGACAAATCTATGTAGATCTAAAAATAACATGAAGTCGTTGGGAGAAGAGGAAGGGGCAAAACTCAACCCCTTCTCTAGAATGGCAATCTCACTCTGGAGGGGATAATGGGAAAGATGTGTATGAATGAGATGAGTCATTATCTTCCTGTCTTAATGTGTCATAAAAGCCCTTTTCCACATACAAATACACATCAGCGCCAAGGATAAATTGCCTTTAAAACCATGCAACTGACAAGAGTATTGTAAAAAAAAATGCATTATAAACAACTGAACCAAAGAAGAGGGCATTACATCAACTTAAAGGGACACTTTCATGAGAGATTAAAGGTGAAGTTTATGTTTTTATGTTTTGGCCCATGTTTCATGTTACACCCATATGCAGGGTGTAATGTGAAACATTACCACTGCCCCCCCCCCCCCCACACTTACCTGAAACGCTGGGTTCTTCTCTCTCAGGACTGTTCATGGCTCCTCACTGTGGCAGAGAGACTTGTAGTTCATTTATGAAGGCTGCCATTACTGAACTCTGTTTTGAGAATGCTAGTTACCTGTCTGTTGTTCTGATGCTTTAACGTCATTGCTGTCTGTGTTGCTGACCTGGAACAAGTAGAGGGATACAGTACCTAGTTTTGTAAATTTTTTTGCCACTCATATACTGATTGCTTGTTCAGGGACTGTGACTGAAATATTAAGTCAGACACAGCCAGGCATCTAGCAGCCAGGCATTCTAAAAGAGAAAGTAATCTAAAAAACAGACTATAATGGTTTGGAGTCAATTTTAGTAAATTTTTTTAACGTAAAGTAAACTTAAAGTGAACTCTTAAGCTGCCCATACACCTTGCGATCATCGGGCGAAACATTTTGTCCGATGATCGAACCGTCGTACAATTTTCGTACGGCGGCCCCATCCTGCCCCGATTATCGCAAGGTTGAATCAGCAGTAATGAAAAAAAACACCTGGGCGAATTGCGGTAATCGACCGCACGTATTTTCGTTTGCGCATGAGCAGTGTAAATTGTACACATTTTGACGTACGGAAACGCCATCAACCTTGCAAAAATCGTACGATTGACCAAAGTTTTCTAACCTGCTGGTTAGTCAAAGGTCGATCGATTGTACAGTATTTGCGGTTACACTGCACTGCCCCTCAACCTTACAAATATCGGAAGAAAAACGCGATCGCATTCGAAAATCGGCCGATATTCGAAAGGTGTATGGGCAACTTTATCCAGTATTCAACTAACCATAACTCTCATCTAAGCAGAAAGAAAAATCCCCTGTGTACTCATTGTTCTGCTGATCTGTGGCATGTATTATCCTGGAAATGATCATGTGCCTGTTTGTCTTAATTTGTTTTAAGTGTGTCTATTTGTCTTAATTTGCTTTTGATTACTACATTTCAATATTAATATGAAGTCAATACAGAGTTTATGTTATGGTATGGTATGGTATAGTATTGGGCATGGCATTATTTAAACCTATTTTTAAAAGTAACGCTCAAGCAACCAGAAACTACATTTATCCGGAATCTACCAATCCCCGTGGATGCCGGATAATGGGGAGTTTACTGTATATGTTTTTAGGCTTATGTATCTTTTCTTCAACTATGTAGCTAAAGTCTTTGCTTTACAACTTAGCATATAATACAGACAACAGACACAAGATTTCCAGAGCAGTGAAAGTTTTTTTTAATTGAATATTTCAGTGCCACAACTGGCAGAGAATCAAGTCCAGTTGAAGTCCATTTAATTTGAAATAAACTAAGTGCTTTGCTATTTTTCAAAGCTGTTAGGAATATTGATTTATAACACACACGAAAATAGAAGACAGAGGAAGCAAACAGAAGACAACACTGGCACAATACAGTTATCCTTTAATTCAAGTGAAAGTGTGATTAAAAAGTAATATGCTTACAAAAGCACACACAGGGGAATGCTGATGCTTACTGTAAACGAAGGTTGTAGAGTAGACAAGTGAAAATCTTACAGCTCCACTTTATTACCACTGATGCTTTTTGGTATTCTGCCCCTTTGTTTCAGCCAATTCCTTGGGAAACTAGATGCAGCTGTTCTCATCAGACAGTTTGATATTCTGTTTCCCTACACAACTATGAAATGTGAATTTATTCCACTCTATGAAAAACCAGGAAAGATACAGAATACTATGTAAAAAGTAAGCACCTAGTTTTATCTTAATTGGGGCATAGCTGGATATAAGCTTGTTATCTCAAATTAGGCCAACAGCGTAAACACTGCAAGTCATGGCACATGGAACATTTAGAAAAGGCTCTTTCTTTCCAGTAGGTTAGGTTCATTATAGAGTACTTGGCCTTTATAGCAGCTATTACACTGTTGTAAAAAGGGACTGGGGTTTATTAGGAATGTACATTGCTTCACAATGCTGTACACTGGCATATAAATGCATATTTACCCTTGCCTGCTGTAGTAAATCAAGTGTGTGTGAATGGCTACAATTATTAACTGTTCCCTAATACCCTTTTTTAATGTCCATTTGTAAGTTTTTCTGTATTCAGAATGCTTCTGGAATTGCTGTGCTCTGGGATTGTCCTCTTGTTGGGTTATCTTCCAGCCTTCATTGTATTAGCTATTTCAGAAGTATGTTACATAGTTAGTCAGGTTGAAAAAAGACACAAGTCCATCGAGTCCAACCTATAGAGATACAAAGAAAAATAACAAAAAAGAAGAAAAGCCTAAACAGAACACTATGCCCACAATTACCCAATGTTGATCCAGAGGAAGGCAAAAAAAAAACCCTATAAAGCATGGTTCAATTTGCTCCAACAGGGGAAAAAATATCCTGATCCCATGAGGCAATCGTATATTCCATGGATCAACAATCTCTGATGCTTAATATACCTCTAAGAACTCAATATCCAGTAATATTCTGTGCCTTTAGAAATACATCCAGATGTTTTTTAAAACAATTAACCGAGCTAGCTAGAACTAGCTCCTGGGGGAGTCTATTCCACATTTTCACAGCTCTAACTGTGAAGAATCCTTTCCGTATGCAAAGGTTAAACCTCTTTCCCTCCAGACGCAAAGAGTGCCCCCTTGTCCTTTGCAGTGACCTTAGCGTGAATAATTTGGCACCAAGTTCTTTATATGGACCATTTATGTATGTATACATGGTGATCATGCCCCCCCTTAATTGCCTCTTCTCCAGAGAGAACAAATTCATGCCAGCTAATCGTTCCTCATAGCTGAGCTCCTTCATGCCTCTTATGAGTTTGGTCGCCCTTCGCTGCACTTTCTCCAGTTCCACAACATCTTTTGTGAACTGTTGCCCAAAACTGAACTGCATATTCCAGATGAGGTCTTACTAATGCTTTGTACAGTGCAGGATTATGTCTCTGTCTCTGGAGTCTATACCCCTCTTAATACAAGAAAGTATTTTGCTTGCTTTAGAAACTGCAGCTTGACATTGCATGCTATTATTCAGTCTGTGATCTACCAGAACACCCAGATCTTTCTCCATCATTGACTCCCCCAAACATACTCCCCCTAGAGTATAGGACGCATGCATGTTTTTAGTCCCCAAGTGCAGAACATTTATCAACATTAAACCTAATTTGCCAAATAGTTGCCCAATCATACAGAGCATTCAGATCTGCCTGTAAGTTGGAGACATCCTGTAAGGACTGTATTCCACTACATAACTTAGTGTCATCTGCAAACACAGAAATAGTACTTTTAATCCCCAATTCTATGTCAATTATAAATAGGTTAAAAAGTAAAGGGCCCAACACTGGACCTTGGGGGACACCACTAACAACCTCAGACCATTCAGAGTATGAATCATTGATCACCACTCTCTGAATACGGTCTTTAAGCCAGTTTTCTATCCAATTACAGATTGAATACTCTATACCTACTGACCTTAACTTAAACATTAGCTGCATGTGGGGAACTGTGTCAAACGCTTTTGCAAAGTCCAAGTGTACTATATCCACAGGCATTCCTCTGTCCAATTTGTTACTCACTTCCTCATAAATAGAAAGTAAGTTTGTTTGACAACTTCTGTCTTTTGTGAATCCATGCTGACTATCACTGATGATATTATTTTCAAGCAAAAACAATTGCATGTGATCCTTGATCAAACTTTCAAGTATCTTGCCAACTATTGAGGTTAAACTTACAGGTCTGTAATTACTTGGTAAAGACTTTGATCCCTTTTTATGTGTCAAAATTACAACTATGGGTTGACCTCATTAATAGCTGTTCAATCACTGAGAAGTTAAGCCCTGGGGTCAGGCCAATCAAACTTTAAAAAATCTTGGGTAACCTTTTAGAATTGTTTTTTTGAAAGTGGTCCTTCCTTTTGGATCCTGGGTCTGGGTTCTGAGCCTTGAGTGCTCAGCTTTAATGGTCGAAGAATGAGAAGCTGAGGAAGATTCTGCTGCTGCTGAGGCCTAACGTAACCTGCCCATAAGTTTTGTACTGTGAACTGGGGACAGCGGAGTAACACTAGAACCTTCATTGGTTCATTGAGTGAGTCACATGCCCCTCCATATACTGAAAATAAATAGTATTTCCTTTCAGGCCCCAGTGCTAAATAAAGCAACAGGAGAGTAAAGAAAAGTAGTAAGTGTACAGTAAGTACATTTTGCTGTGGATGGGGGTGTTAAACCAAACCTGTTGTGGCGCCCTAAATGGGCAAACAACAGATTTGCTTTCTGTTACTGTATACATGCTGAATATGTTAGGAGCCATGTGAAAGATTCTGATTAGACAAATAAGGCTAAAGTTGTACAATGCTTTATATGTGTCTGTATTAGATAAAAGATGCTAGTAGTGAAAGTAGAGATCTTAAGACCTTCATTGTTTGTATAACTGACCACTTAACAAATTAAGACAAAAAAATTATTTATTGCAGTTTACTAGTCCTTATATCACAACTAATGCTGCAGGGGCAGCATTAGTTGTGATCTTTCAGGCTAAGAATATTTTCAGCAAGTACAAAATATACCTGTTAAACTAGCCGGAAATGCAGCGTCTTTGTCACATCATGTAAGCTGAAAAAAAAGCACAAGCATCCTTAATTTTTGTGTTAACTACTGGTTGCATTTTTCCACCATGTAACACAGCGGTTCTCAACCTGTGGGTTGCGACCGAAAAGTGGGTCGCAACCCGCTGTTGAGTGGGTTGCCGTGTCCACTTCTGCTGCGCTAGGTGAGAGCCTCCTCCTAGCGTAGCAGTGTCAGTCAGCGGTTGTGAATATAAAAGTGACGCTGTACACACTCTCTGGCCACTGCAGCGACATCTAGTGGCCGGGGAGTGTGTACAGCAGGACTTTTCTATTCACAGCCGCTGCTGTCCTCCCGCCTCCCATACAGTGCGGGCTCTGCAGGAGGCGGGCGTCTTAGCAGTGCTGGGGCTGAGAAGGCTGCATGGAGACAGAACAGGCAAGCAGGTAGCAGGGGCTGGGGAGGGCTTGTATTCTTGTGAGTGTGCTTCTGTTTTTAGACCTAAGTCTAGTGTGTTGCTAAGTCCTGAGTCCAGTGCCTTACTAATTCCTGAGTCCAGTGTGTTACTAAGTCCTGAGTCCAGTGCATTACTAAGTCCTGAGGCCAGTGCGTTCCTAAGTCCAGTGCCTTACTAAGTCCTGAGTCTAGTGCCTTGCTAAGTCCTGTATCCAGTGCCTTACTAAGTCCTGTGCCCAATGCGTTACTAAGTCCTGAATCCAGTGCATTACTCAGTTCAGAGTCCAGTGCATTAATAAGTCCAGAGTCCAGTGCATTACTAAGTCCTGAGTCCAGTGCATCACTAAGTCCTGAGTCCAGTGCGTTCCTAAGTCCAGTGCCTTACTAAGTCCTGAGTCTAGTGCCTTGCTAAGTCCTGTATCCAGTGCCTTACTAGTCCAGAGTCCAGTGTGTTACTAAGTCCAGAGTCCAGTGCGTTCCTAAGTCCTGTATCCAGTGCCTTACTAAGTCCTGAGCCCAATGCGTTACTAAGTCCAGAGTCCAGTGCGGTACTAAGTCCTGAATCCAGTGCTCCGTTGGGGGTCGCCACAACTTGGCAAATGTTACCATGGGGTCCCGGCCCTAAAAAGGTTGAGAACCACTGATGTAATAGGAAGGAACAAAGGCAGACATATTTTAAGTCCAGCCTGTGTTACAACCATGGCTCCCTCCATAGAAACAATAGGAAAATGTGTGTAGACACAAATAAACAGGAAGTGTGTTATTTGCAGGATCATCAGGTAAAAATAAAGGAAAAAATGCCTGAAAACAGAAAAATAATGCAGCCACCACATCTAATGACTAGTAAGCTGCAATATAGTGCCATTTTGTTTTAGGCCCTATTCACATTTGCTGTGCCTACAAGATACACTTGAAAGCGATTTGCCACATTTATCATGCGTTAACCTAGGGCAGCCAATTCATTTTATTGGGCTGCTCTATGCGTGGCAAAAGAAGCCCATGCAGCAGTATGAGCTGTGAAGTTTGTGCATTTTCTACTACACGGCTTGTTAATGAATGAGATGCACATCTTGCTTGCCACTGTTGTAGTGCCATTAACACATAATGGCACCAAAAGAGCACTGCGTGCTTTTCCTGTATTTCATGAATACCTACAAAATTGCACGATTTTGTGTGCATTTACATGCAGTGCAAGTGTGAATGGGGCCTTAGGGTTTAGATATCATTTAATGAGGCACAAGCTATTGCTGAATACCTTGCATGGGAGCTGCAGTTCATTGTACATGTAATATGGAATAACATTTGTTTTAAGTTATGGGTAAGATTACTGCAGTTTACTGTATTATTTAATTTCTCATAGCACTCCACCCATGGCCTTCTTCTGAAGCTGTTTGCCTCCTGTCTCAGGTTTTTACACTTTCCTCTGATCCATGTCTCTGTTCTTGTAACAGCCTGCTCCCCCAAGGGTCAGGGCTGACAGTCACACTCCCATTGATTTCAGAAATAAATCAAGTTCCTGGTGGCCAGAGTTCTGTACATGGAACTCAGGACTCACTTCTATACTTTAGACACCGTTTCTGGGGGAGATCCTCTACCCCTAGGACAAGTCACAACAGCACCCAGAATGGCCTCTTCGGCCCCCCTCCCAATCAACACAGCGGCCCTAACTCTCAAGTCACCTGGACAGAGCATGTGGGTATGCAATCGAACACCCACTTTTATCTTTCTAAGGAAACAGGGAGGCCACCAGGCGGACTCAGGTTGTACACATAGAGTCCACTTAATTGCAACGATCCAGTGCTGAACACATCTCTCACAGTTTCCAGCCTAATAATTCTGATTATACAGGCACTCTTTATTTAACCTGTTTTAATGGGGGACCCATCTCTGCACATGAAATAAATCACCTTCTCAGGTAACATTACAACTTTTCCAGTTCAGTGGTTATAGAATCCATTTCACATAGTAGCATTTTCCTTCTGAAAGGGGTAACTCTGGTGCGCAATCAGTCCCAATGGAGTACTACATGCAGCCTGACTATTTCAAGGTACTCTGTCCTGAATGGAGGCCATCCTGCCCCAGAGAGTACTCACTGACTGTTATGTAGTCCCAATGGTAATCCTGTTTTAATGGGGGACCCATCTCTGCACATTCCATGCCCCAACTTTGTTCTTGAGGCTCCACTCACCTCCCTCTTATATACTATTCCTAGGGGCCTAGAGTGACAAGCCAGTTCCCTGGCAAAAAAAAAAAAAGTGAATGTCATTGAAAAGGGCCATACACCCTACTTCTCCCTGTGTTCCTACCTTGCTCCAAACATTACTGCTGGTATCTTGTTTCTGTTGCACCTAAGGTTGTAAGTGTAAGTGTGTAATTAACCTTCACTGCTGATACACTGAAAGTTAATGTGCAGGTATGTTCTTAATTGCCATTCACATATCCAGTCCTGGTGTTTGCATTGTTTACTGCCTGCTCATTTCACAAATTTTATTTGTTTGTTTCTGTTTTGTTTTAGTTTTGCCTATACATTCACATGTTGATTTTCAGGTTGCGTTCAGCTTTATCCTTCTTTCGCTGGTTGATCCTGCCCCTCTGTTCCTTTTGTTTCATCTGGCATGCCTAGTTACTCTGCCACTGTATATGTTTTCTGCCTGCTACCATTCTGGAGTACGTCCAGTTTTGTCCCTCGGGGGCACTGCAAGTCTCACGCCTTAGTCTTGACCCTCTTGTCATCCCACTGCACTGTATCATATCCATTTACCTTTTTATGCTTCTTATTGTCCAATATTTAGTTATATCTTTTAATTTATACCGTAGCATTAATTTGTCAATCAGTCTATTCAAAATCTGCTAATCCTTGCCCTTCTCTGCTGCACCCACCTGCCACAGGAAGGGGTCTGCCAATCAGTAAGACCTATAATTAACTGCCCCTGTTGAGCATAGCTTGTCTGAAAGGTGCCTGCTAAAGGCTTAAGAGCTCACCCAGTGCATGGACCCTTTTCCTTGTTCTGTGGTTGGGTGCAAGGTTGGTCCCTCTCCTCCTTCCTTTGGGCTTGTCTGCCTTGTCTTATCTTATATTGATCACTTGGTTTAGACTAGGGTCCTGGTTGACTTCCCCATCTTTCTTCCTCATCCGGCTACCTCTTTGACATTGGTGACTAAAAACAATTCTGTACATTGTGTCTGTACAGCCAACAGGAGTTCTTAAATTGCCATCATAATAGTAATGTATATGTTGTAATTTTGGATTTTATATAAGTTATGGGTGTAAAACTTTCATTTTTCAGAGATGGTCCAACTAGCCACCATTCTTAAGCAATAAAATTCTTGCTCTTTTCTTGTTTCCAGCATAAATACTTAAAAGAAATTGGTGTCTGTGACACAAGTAATGACCTGTATTTGCATTAGACAGAAACCATAATGCATAAAGAAAATAGTATTGCTTTTGCATTATTGGCATTTAAAGAAAATGCCATCTTCTATTTAATGTTCTGTTTCATGCCTATGAAAGACATTCTTCAAGTCCAAAGGCATTTAAATGTGACATTCATTAAAACAAACAAGGCAGGAAAGGTGTAATAAATTCTTGGCTATTAGGTAAAAATGAGCAGAAAGGTTAATGTAGACTAGATATTCATAAACATGCATCAGTAACATCATCACTTCTTTAGTTTCTCATGTAGCCGCATTTAATGTTTGCATATAGTCAAATAGATTGATGTTGCTTCAAGTTTAAACTGTCTCTGTCGCTTAAATACATTTTAAAAATACATTGCCCCCTGCAAAGAGGACAATGAAAACGCACATCTCCTGCTGCCCGCTCAGCCAATCCTTACAGTAGTGGAAAAAAAATTCTGTCTGAAGATCCTGCACAATGCCTGTTAATTGCCTGAATGTCCATTACTTGCTGTTGTTCCTTCCACCAGCACCTATGTCACTACAGGACACAGTAGTAACGCAGGGGCAAGAAGATCAAAACATTGAGCACAGCGGGTCCTAACATTCCTGGAACTGTTGAATTCTGCAGGATCTTCAGCAGGCGGTTTCCCTTTGTTACTGCAAAAATTCAGAACATTAATTTAGAGAAAGGGTAGCTGTAGAGAAAACTATGAATGGTTAAAAAAAAGGATTTTAGTTCAGTTTAGTACAACTTTTTTGTGCTAGTAGTTGTGAGAAGTTTTACTGTCTAAAAAACCATCACTGCAACCTCTGCAATTTTAGGAGGGTATTATGGGACCTGTATGAAAGAGGATCTGTCATAAACCCCTCTGCTAAACACCTCTGCTGTGGTGTTAGTGGTACTATTGGGTGTTGCAGAGCTATTCATAACAGAAGTTAGTCTAAAGACAATCATTAGACCGGTCATATCATTATATACCTCTCTTCTCCTCTGTAAAAAAGATTCTATAACTTTTTTGGTACATTTAAAAAACAAATTGCTTAGCAGTTTATATGTATATAAACTGTTTTAAAGGCTTTATTAAAGTTAATTATATGAAATCTTTATTTTACAAATAAACATATATTACAGTATGCATTTATAATGGCAGGCGGGATTTCATTATGCTTTCTGGCAGTGGTGTTAATCCACAGGTTGAGGTTGCTGTGATTCCTGGCAGAGGAGGGAGAGGGAGAGAGGTAGGGTCCCTGCTCTGATTCATTCAGGTCTTGAAAATAGAACTTACATAGAGCACCACCAGCTGGATGTAAGTGGTAAATAGGAAATGCAGATGTAATATTTTATATTTACCTGATTAAAAATAAATTAAAAACTTGCATTTTTATTTTTTGCCATTCAACTCATAGCAAAGATTAGCCCATAGATTACATTTAAATAACATGATCTGAATGTACTTTCTGTCATTTTTTTAGTGAAAAACTATGTAAAATACAATTTTCTTCACCTATATCATTCTTTGCTGAAATGCGTAGGAGGTCTGATCAATACTTTCTGGCACTGAAACAATTACTTCCCTTAGAATTCCTGTAGCATACTGCTGAAGAATACAGTCAGTCAGTTTGACATCCTAGATACTCTTCGTTTCTGTAGACAGGAATAAAAGGCTTTTGATATGAACATTCTCTAGGGCATTTAAGGAATTCATAATATAAAACTGAATCTTTTTTTTTTTTGCTATTCTAGCTCTGCCTTTTTGGAGAACCTGCCATGTGGAATAATAGCATGGGTCATGCAAAGTTAATTTATTTATTTGCACGCTGTGATACCAATAGAGCAGTAAAGCTTTCTAATGCACATTAGAGCTGCACAGGCAGAATGCTAACTCAATGGAATAGTTTATTAAAATAGGGAGAGTGGATGAATGATAAATAGACTTCAATTGCATATTTATTGAGTTAAAATAATATATGAAGCATGAATCCAGTGTAAAGATCGATTTTAACTACATGTCTGTACATTTTCGCTGGTTGTATATGACAGTCTGAAGACAGCATTAGTCTATATCACTTTAAGTTTACTGTGTCGAGATGATTTACATTAACTTTGAAGATTATGCATCCATCCATATATTCAGATGTTATACATATAGACATTTTCCTCTTATGTGTGTAAGGAACTTGAGTAGAAATTGAGTAGGTAAGCAAGGATGATGAAGGATACTCAGAGCCACCAACTGGATGGACATAGTCTCTGCTTAAGGTGCTAACTTTAATGCTGGGTTCACCCCTTTGCTTTGTGGTAACACACATTATGCACATTGATGTTTTGCAGTGCTGTTAATTTTTTATGGAACCCCAAGGTAATGTACTATGCCACCACACATGGTGACACAATACCGTATGTTGCAGGTCCGGAAAAGGGTCAGATGCAGTTTAGGTCAGGCTGGGGTGTGTTGGAAGCCCATTCAAAATAATGCAATGTGCATGTTAGAGTATAATTAAACCCTAAAAATAAATGTATCATATTTGCTCTCTTTGAGTGGGTTTAATATACCATTGGAAACATTTCGATATATTTCTGTGATAAGTGCAAAACAATTACTGTTCATATTGTCAGAAATTCAGAGCCATCTTGTGCACTATGCACACTTCCTGTTTTATTTCAAAGAGCTCTCCTGGTTCTAGTACTACAGAATGATTAGCCTTTATGTTGTAGAGATCTGAGAGTAGGAGTGGTTGAGTAGTTTAGCTTAAAATGGGCGTCATTGAACTTGAAAGACCTGCTGAAATCTAGTGGCTGCAAGAAATCATTGTGGGGAAAAGCGCCAGAGGGGGGTGAGTAAAAGAGCCACAGCTACTTTTTGTTATTTTTTTTACACTTCTGGGGGACTATGTAAGTGTATGAAATAAAATAGCCCAGAGTTGGGCTTTATGAAATGGTTTGGACCAATCAGAATGCATCTCTGACTGCAGATGAACAGGATGCCCATAAAAGGGCCCCTGATTCAGGTGTGCAGATTCTGAAAATAAGTCTGTAGTGTGGAAGGACCCAGTAGAGAGAATCAAAGAGCAGCAGTATCCATAGAATTTCTGTACAGTGGAACATGAATATCCATCTAAACTCTTTCCCATCAATTAGAACAGGGGTACTTAATTGGAGGTATCCATACTCCTTGTAGGTACCAAATGTTGGGGTTATGGGATTCAAATGCTGCAGAATTAAAGAAATTTATAAAGGATTGTTTGTCTTATTGAACCTGGAGAATTGGAGAAACTGACTTGATGGGAGTGATTTACTAACCTAAACACACGCACGCACCAGGTGCGTGTGATTTTCACACAGCAAAACGTATTTATCAACCAAAAAGTCTCTAAAAGCATATTTCCACTAATGCCATATATGGAAAAATCATGCACATGATGCATATATAATGCTGCTTCACAGTTTAGGCAAAAATGGTTAGCTCATGCATTTACATTCCTGCATTCATCAACGCAAGCAACACAACATAGAGCTAATTTACACAACATCACCTTGCAATTCATGCTTGGCTTTGCACAACACACCTGCTGGGTGTGTACACACTACAAAGGTGTTTAGATTCCACCCATAGATCATGCTGGGAGGGAACACACTACAGAGGTGTATACATGTTCGTGGTGTGTTTATTAG
>NW_017307007.1:539332-549441 GCF_000935625.1 Nanorana parkeri
GCACGCACCAGGTGCGTGTGATTTTCACACAGCAAAACGTATTTATCAACCAAAAAGTCTCTAAAAGCATATTTCCACTAATGCCATATATGGAAAAATCATGCACATGATGCATATATAATGCTGCTTCACAGTTTAGGCAAAAATGGTTAGCTCATGCATTTACATTCCTGCATTCATCAACGCAAGCAACACAACATAGAGCTAATTTACACAACATCACCTTGCAATTCATGCTTGGCTTTGCACAACACACCTGCTGGGTGTGTACACACTACAAAGGTGTTTAGATTCCACCCATAGATCATGCTGGGAGGGAACACACTACAGAGGTGTATACATGTTCGTGGTGTGTTTATTAGATTAGTAAATCAACCCCGATGTGTCAGACGACATGTGAATAATATTGTCAGGAGCTGTACCTCAATACTGTGTCTTGTTTGTACAAAAACAATGGCAAACATCTCACTAATTGTAGCTAGGTTGTGTATTTTTGAATTGCAATTTTTATATAAATAAAAAGGATAAAATCCTTATGATGTTTTATAACCTGCTTTGTTCGTAGCTGAATATCTTTAAAGTAATACCAAGCTTTTAACATTTTTTAAAGTCACACTGGTACTCAATAGAACTGGAGATAATGATGATTTCAACTGGTGAAGGGGGTATGGGGACATACTGGCCAATCTATTGGGGGTCTGTAAACCTAAAAAAGTTAAAAATGCATAATTTAGAGAAATGACATATACATTTTTTTGACTTGACTAATTATCTAGGATTTGGTTCAATCAAGTTTTAATTGAAGTACATATTAGATGCGAAGCAGCTCCTTTTTTTTATTCATAATGCAACTATACTTAACATTAATATAATTTAAATCTATGTTAATACAACCTGTCACATTTACTTTATTTTAAGCTGGAAGACATAACACTGTTAAGTTAAATAATAGGTATTTCAAATCACTTGTCTAAAATGATCTTAGAGATTATACTTAAAACTGCTATTCTATTGATACATAAAGTAGCTGTCAGAGTTGGGTTTGAGATTTAAACCTAAAAGTAACATTTTGCTGAGCAAACATTTCTCTTTTTTAGGTATGCAATGCAGGAAGATAACCTATAGTGCTTTGTATATAGTTATATTAAGAAAAAGGATAAAGTGACATTTTAAAATACAGTGTGTGTTATATAATACTTATGTGATATTAAAGTAACTTTAAAGTCTAAATGGCTTTAAGCTATTTCAAATGCTGATTGAATCACTTTCAATGGATGCTGCTTATTGATGTTTAAACATTTATGGGGTCTATTCACGAAGATGCCGAGGGATCTGGCCGTAGCTTCGGCCGATCCTTCGGCTAGCTTCGGCCCCAGGACCACTGCAGAATCAGCTGGTTCCCTGGCTACTGGCTTTAATGTTCTGTTTTAGGGTTACTCATTTCCCTTGCAGGGTCCTATGGAGCCATCCTTGTGTGTGCTAGTAAGCTGTGTGTGTTTCCACAAACACAGAAGCATAGCACGGCAATCCACTCCCCTCCCGTCTGCTGCCCACTTCCCCTTCCTATCTGTTACTGTATGAAGTTTATGCTAAATCTCCATAAACATCAGTTTATAGTTTTTGTAATTAAATATGTTCCATGTTGGGTGACTGGTGTTTGTGACTAAATATATTCTTTGTTGTGTGTCATCACTGTCCTGGGGAGTTGCATACAGATGAATCTTGAATGGGGTTATTGATCTGCATATCCTGTTAATTACATAGGTTTATGGCAAGAAACAATAGGATCCACAGACATTTCAGAGCCTAGACCATTTATTATCATAATAGGTGCATACTATCTTTTGTCTCTGGCTAAGAGCTTAAAATTATCCTTATTAGTTAGATAAACAAGTAGATTGTCCACCCTTGTTTAGACGCATTGGTGACCTGGGTTAGCCAACAGACACCTGCGCATTTGTAATTTTCCTTCTGAAAAGTGTGGATACAGTAGCCTCATTAAAGATTCTCATAGAAAGGGGTTGGATGCTCCAAAAAAGAGCATTTGGAAATATCCAATTCCCAGAGAAGGATTCTAATATGATTAGATTAAGTACTGGGATGCCACCAATTGGTGCCTCTCCATGCATCCTCATGAATGCAAGGCTTATATCAATTCAGACTTGTAGAGGAATAATTAGACTTTTGATTACCAGAGGGGCCCACATATGAACATCACCTGGTAATTATCTGAATACGCCTGTGCACTTATATATGTTATGTGTTTGTCTTGTGTATATACAGTATGTACCGTGGTCTTTGTTTTTGCTAATATCTATATGCATGTTTAGGTCTTTTCTTTGTCTTAGAAGTTAAATAAGTTGTTGTTTCACTATATTTAAATCTTAATACTATATACCAATACATTTCTGTTGAGCTCAAAAAAATCTCATGCTCGAATTCCCATAACCAAATACTTGTAGGTGTGAACGCTTATATAGCGGATCATAACTTAAACTTTTAATTAGGGTAACATATCTTTTCCATGCTAGAAGATGGACAGCTGCTGGAGACTTTGCTGCCTCTGGTGATCTTGTACTCAACAGGAAGTTCAGGGAAGCTGAGCTGAGAGAGTTGGATCTAGCTGTTTAGAAGTATGATGGCTGTAAGCGTTTTTTTGGGGGCAATGTATACTTGTTTGATCTGCATTCATTATTAAAAAATGTGTTTAGATAGCTCAACACTATTTTAAACATTTCTTTCTAATAATATGATTTGCAATGTCCAGTATAACCAGGGAAGATAAATATATAAAAAATATATATATTCATTTTTTAAATTGATTATGATGTTCCTTTGCAAATTTATGATTTCCCAAAACCAAGAACTGCTCATTTAAACACTAGTGCCCTGTGCTAATGAACACTAGTTTCTGTATCTTCAGTTCCCAGGAGGTGATGCTGGAATGAGACAGGAGTTTCTGGAAAAAGTTTCAAGGTATGATAGGGAGGCTTGTGGACTGGTAAAAGAGTCACTATGCTTGTATGTATAGTTAAAAAGATTCGGTCGCCAGACATTTGTACAGCTGTAGACATCAAAAATACATCCCTGACACTGCTGCTGGACACAACCATCGTGGCTCTGATGTCAGCATACCTAGCAGATTTAGAGCTGTCACAAAAGTAACTCGCTATAGAATTCCCCTTTGCTCCTCACACAACAACTACATAAAAACCTAGGGGAAGTGACGGGAGGCCAAGAACCTTAGGCCAACACAGAGAGTAATCAGACACTCTTAGAAAAGGAAAGAGCCAGGCTTTACTAGCATTATGAAATAGCTGGGGTACCCTAGACCCTCTTACATTGGGGATCATTGTAGTGCCCCCTTACACTGGCTGTTAGTCTGTGTCCCCATGTTGCTAAGTGTGCCCCCTTTTGATTCATGGTCAGTGGGAACAGTGTTATTCATTTTCAGAAATGCTGTCCATTGTTTGGCCATCACAACAATTGTTGATTATTCTAGCTTTAGTGACCGAATAATCGGGATTTTATTAAAGACAGGAGGCGAATATTTTGCATATCTCTCTTTACTGATTCCTCATAGCAGCAAAGAAACATAACAGAAACAGAAATAACCAATAGCAGCACACAGCATATTATATAAGTCCGCCCACACTAAGATCCCTCCTCTTTCTTTGAAACAGTCTTGAAACAGTCCCCATGAACAAACAGGTTGAAAATATACAAGTCAAACTGGAACAAGGCAAAACCGAACTGGAGAATAACCATCCGGAACACTAGGAATGTCATAGAGCACAGCGAATCGGTAAACTGAAACAAGAGAAACAGCGAAAAACGTAACAGCAAACCAAACTGGGACATAACAGTACAGAAGATAAGTGCAAATATTAAATAAAACACATCATGTGAATATATACATATACGTACCCAGGGCAGGGAAAAACAGTAACAATATGGAAAAAAACTTCGGGCAGCCAGCTAGAGCGTCCAAGCAGTTGATGTGCAAGAAGCATTCTTCCGGTGTCCAGTGCCCGCCTGTAGCCAAATCTGCGCAATATGCGCCCAAGCCACACAGGCTGGCATCCAATTCCAGTACGAAGTCCGGCTAAGTGCCGATAAATCGCCGTCCCATGCCACCACGTGAGCCCAACACAGACATCGCCTGTCATAGGAACCAGTAGATCGTAAGAGGGCTCGGTAATGAACAGGGCCTGGAAAAAATGGCCTGAATGGAAGAGGAGAGAAGACCCACTATCCTGGCCAGAGAGCACAGGGAGACATGAGTCAGATGAAGCGCCTTCCGGAGATCCTTCTCGATGTTGGCATTGTGGCAGCGGGAAAGCGGAGTAAGGAGGAGACCGAGTCGATCTCGAAGCCAAGAACTGCACATGATGGGAAGGAATGACAGAGGATCTCGGGAAATTGATGAAACCCAAATCCTACAACCAGCGAATCACCCAGGAGGTTTGAGCGTGCAGACTGTCCGGGTTGACATTTAAAAGAAGTATATTGTCCAGATAGACGATAGAGCGGAGTCTGTGGGAGCGGAAAAAGGTGATCATGCCAAACTACTGAGCACCAAGGGGCTGAGCTCAGACAGAAGGGAAAAGCAGGTGAACTGCCAAAGATGGAAGAGACACACCCCCAAACGATTGATGCAGTGGACGTTGTCCATACGCAGAAGAATAGAACAGTTCGATAGGCCTATGGAAAAAAACTTCGGGCAGCCAGCTAGAGCGTCCAAGCAGTTGATGTGCAAGAAGCATTCTTCCGGTGTCCAGTGCCCGCCTGTAGCCAAATCTGCGCAATATGCGCCCAAGCCACACAGGCTGGCATCCAATTCCAGTACGAAGTCCGGCTAAGTGCCGATAAATCGCCGTCCCATGCCACCACGTGAGCCCAACACAGACATCGCCTGTCATAGGAACCAGTAGATCGTAAGAGGGCTCGGTAATGAACAGGGCCTGGAAAAAATGGCCTGAATGGAAGAGGAGAGAAGACCCACTATCCTGGCCAGAGAGCACAGGGAGACATGAGTCAGATGAAGCGCCTTCCGGAGATCCTTCTCGATGTTGGCATTGTGGCAGCGGGAAAGCGGAGTAAGGAGGAGACCGAGTCGATCTCGAAGCCAAGAACTGCACATGATGGGAAGGAATGACAGAGGATCTCGGGAAATTGATGAAACCCAAATCCTACAACCAGCGAATCACCCAGGAGGTTTGAGCGTGCAGACTGTCCGGGTTGACATTTAAAAGAAGTATATTGTCCAGATAGACGATAGAGCGGAGTCTGTGGGAGCGGAAAAAGGTGATCATGCCAAACTACTGAGCACCAAGGGGCTGAGCTCAGACAGAAGGGAAAAGCAGGTGAACTGCCAAAGATGGAAGAGCCAACGGAAACGGAGGAAGCGCCTGAGTTAGGGTGTATAGGGACCAGTCCCGGTCCAAAAGCAGGTCCCTGCCAAGATGGATGCCTGCCATCTCGAAAAGACGATAAACGACGTGGTCGTTCAAAGCCCGGAGGTTTATACCAGGCGAAATTCCCCAGGTTTTTTTCGTACAAGAAAGATGTTGTTGATGAAACTGGGCGAGTCTGGGGCCAGTTGAATTGCCCCTTAGTGCCCACAGCTCGTGCAATTCTGTATGAATAAGTTGCTGAGTCGCTAGACTACAGAACAGGGGTTTGGGGGGTAGAACCTGTCTCGAGGGGATACAATTCAGATTATGGAAAAAAAAACCTTTTACCGTCTGAAGGACCCGGCTGTTGGAGGTGATGAGGCGCCAGCAGAGGGAAAAAGGGGGACGAGCCAGCTGGCTACAGGAGGACCTGTAAGGGAAGAAGGTAAGTAAGAAGGACTCACCTTCAGCCGATCATCCTCTGTCGCTGATATGGTAGTCTCGGCCACGAGAGTATCTGCTGGCGGAAGGAAAGGGTAACTCTGGGGGGGAGGCATAAGAGCCAGCAGTTTGCTGAGCTCTGCAATGAAGGGCTTACTAAAGAGTTTGCCATCTGCTTTAGTCCCCAACTCTTTTTCTGCCATATCTGACAGGTAGGCAACATGCATAGCAGTGTAGCGCTATGGCGATCGGCAGATAGTGCCGTGTTTGGATTGCCCAGCAGGCAGATAGAGCGTTGGATCCAAGCCAGGTTTAAAACGAGGATCCAGAGAAGTGCCTTGTGTCAAGGCCTCGTCCGCAAGGACAAAGATCTGCGTCATGGGTCCAGGTACATCAAGCAGTTTATGCTGCGTAGTTTTTAAGCCTTGTTTCCAAACCCCGTCTGGGGTCAAGACCCTTCCTATTAATATAGGTGACCATAAGCTGGTCAAATTCAGGTGTGGCTGAGACTTTATACAGGATGGAGGGTCGAGGGCATTCCGCCTGAAGGCGGTTGCGGACCCCATTGTCTAAGGGCTTACGTAGCCAGACCTGTAGGTATCTGGCAATATGGTTTGGAAGGGTCCATTCCGATGACCTGGGATGGTGAATGAATCTGGGATCAAAAAGTGCTTCCCCAGTAGGGTCAAGCACCGAATCGGCATCCACCAGGTCCGAACACTGCTGGGTAAGGGCAAGTGTAACGCTGCAGGGCTCACCCGCGTCACTACCCAATGGCAATTGGGTTTCCAAGGCCTCCTGAGAGGAGGGATGATGGGCTTCCCCGAGGGTGAATCATGAGATAACCGTCCCGCGGAAGCAAGGACTGAGGAGCGTGTAGCTCGTTTAGCAAGGCCCTTGCCTTTGTTTGCTGATTTACTGGACCCTTTCCAGGGCGCTTACCCACTCTGCGAGAGTCCCCATATACTTGGGAAATAAAAGTGTCATCTGACTCTGCATAAGAATGGACGGTACGGGCCTCAGGGGTTCGTAGGTAATTATAGGAGGCAAGGCCATAGCCAAAAGCCTCTCCAATGGCCGCCTGAATCCAGGTTTGTATTTCGGCCGGAGGGGTGGCCGGCGTAGCAGTGGGGTCAGACATGACAAGATATAAATATATACAGCACCTTAATAGAATACAGGTGGGATCACAGTGCAACAGAAGTGGGGCCCATCCACTAATTAGAAGGCACACTAATGAAAGCTGGGGCTCATCCAGCACATAAAAGGCAAAAATTGTGATGGGGGCGGGGCTAATGCAAATTTGTCTGGAAGGGGCGGGTTAACAAAAAACGGGCCGCGGCTACAACAAAATGGCCGCCATGGCCAGCAGAACGATCTACAAGAAGATGGCGGCGGAGCTAATGCCCGCACGGCGGCTCCAGACGGGGAAAAAGAGTCAGCAGAAGGCTGTGGGGAGAGGTAGGATTTGGATTGAGAAGACCCGGGTGGGGGGGGGTCGGGGAGAGAGGAACAGTGCAAGAAAGCACAGTAGTATGGTGGCTATTAGAGCCAATTACAACAGGAAGAAAACAGCAATACAGGAGCGAGATGTACGAGTACTGACCTGCCATGAGGCGAGCAGCAAAGAAAGAGGAGGGATCGTAGTGTGGGCGGACTTATATAATATGCAGTGTGCTGCTATTGGTTATTTCTGTTTCTGTTATGTTTCTTTGCTGCTATGAGGAATCAGTAAAGAGAGATATGCAAAATATGAAGCCTCCTGTCTTGCCATAAAATCACAGGTCACATAGCCACTCCAATGTCCTCTGTAACAGAGTCAATCGAGTGGCGCTGTGATTTGTGTACTTCTTGCCTGTTATCTTGTGCTAATAACAGCATGCAATCACAGGCAATGTGCAGGCATTCGCAGACTTGGGACACCTTTAGGGGGTGAAAATAAACCTGACCTGAATGGGCAAAGCCCAGGTTTTCTTTAAAGTGCAGTATTCATTAAATAATGTCTATTTGCTTTTTGATCACTTGCTTTTTGATCACTCGTGCAAACCTACATCTCAGAGATTGAATAATGAGCATAGTTGGGATTGGTCAGTGATGCACAAGCAAGCAAAAAAGATTTTGGGCACATACACTAGACTTTATAAAGTATGTCCACAGAGAGACTACTTTTGCTATCTGCCTGCACAAACTCCCATCAACCTGATTTTAGCATATTTAATGTATGCTGTGCATATATGTAAAATAAATTGAGTTCTTTACATTTGCCTCAAGTTCTTATTAAGGCAGGTGCATTATTTTATGTGCTCAATCTTCATATTTACAAAAACAAAGAAGGGAAATCAGCAAAACTGGAGCAGACAAAATCTGTACCAGATGTGCACGGCAACTAATCAGCTTCTCTCTTTCATTTTCAAATCTTAACGGAGCAAACTGAAGAGATAATTTGATTGGTTGCCATGCACATCTGCTCCACATTTTGTCTGCCCCACATTTTGTCTGCTCCAGTTTTGATAAATTCCTCTCATAAAGTTTATTCTGTATCTGGAAAATGACACTTACAAATGTTTCTCCTTGCTATAAACATTATTAAATAATTGGGAAAGAAACCATCAGGCTTCTAATGCCCAATATCTTAATCCTCACAGTTCATTTACTGGGAAATTTGGCAGCAGAAAGTCAGATTAGTAATGTTACTAACCAGAAAGGAATCAATGTGCATGACTTTTGTATTCGCGCTCTTCTCTTAAAATGATTAAACATGTTCAGTATCAATTATGCAATAGCCACTTACCAACAGAAAGTTATTTCTTCTGAAGCCATCCATAAAACATAACATTTCTGCTGTTTCACAGGGATTTACTGTCACCATTTATATCTGACAAAACCATTGAAATACCACAGAAAGAATACTTGTATTCTATTGTGCCCAGAGGTACCGATTTCATCTATCCAAGGAGTACTACAAAGTGCTCCATTAATATAAGCTGCAGATAAACAAGCAGGCCTAAAAATGCATCACTACATATAAGTGAACTTCTCAAAATCAGCTCCGAAGATAATTTGCCATATTTGTGCACCCTGATGCCTTTCGCAAAAGAAAAATATGCAGTGATAATTTTTCTGCTATGAAACTTTATAGGGTTGCAATGTGGAAAATCAGGCATAAATATTTCATAAAGAAAAATAGATCAAGTACCCGGCACTCAGTAAACCAATGCTGGGTGCTCTTCCACAATCATCACCACCAGTCACTTGAGGGAGGCTGCTGTCCACAAAGACAACTGGGAAGTATCCTCATGAACAATGCAAAAAACAAAAAGGACAGCACCTTTTCCTCGTGTGATACCATCTATTATATGCAGAATATAAAAATAAAAAAAACTACTCACATAAACATGAAGGAGACAAGCAGTGTAATTAACCATACATGCAGGCCAGAGCCAAAGGTCTGATGCATTTCGGTGGAGACCCCCCTTCCTTGTATCTGTAGGGCCAGGCACACTGCTGACATTGTCCATACAGTATAACCCCTGCAATAAAACAACTAGCTCTAACATATCAAGTAGAATATCAATACTTAGAGGGTCTGTAAGCCTAAATGACTTTTAATTATGTTCTATCACAAAACTGCAATGCTTTAAGACCTCTAGCAGAGCATTCAACAAGCTCTAATGTATCCTGACCATAATCGGGGGTCGTAAACCTCTAGATCCAGAGACTAGAAGCTGTATCGTAAAAATAGTCATTAAAACAGTCCTTGGTCTGTTGTAAATAACTAACTAAATAGATAAATACTAGCCATCGTAAACCTCCATTAGCAAAGGCTCTTAATGCATGTTATAATTACTCTAGCAGAGCAGTTTAAGTAATACACATTTAGAGTCTGGCTCTTCTTGACCTAAAACTGCCCATACATCCAGTGCTCAACTCTATTTATAATATTTCATAATAGGTACTGTTATGGAGATATCCCCATAACATCTGGCTACATTACATTTAAGGAAGTAACAAACAGTTAGGCACCAAACACCCCTATATTGTGAGGTGCAGAAAGTTAATGGGACACATTGCCACTTCTGAGAAAACCATACATGAGATCAATATCATGTCTGATGTCTATCAAATTGTGATTTCTTTCTGGGCAATAATATGTTGGCTGTTAGACTGTAAAACATGATCATTGATGTCATTGACTATATAAATATGTGTGTGTATATATCTATAGATATATATCTATCTATAGATAGATATATATCTATAGATATATAGATA
>NW_017307007.1:549521-577295 GCF_000935625.1 Nanorana parkeri
GTGTGTAAAATCAAAGGAGAGTCTGCTAAAGTATAATCAAACACTTCAGCTCTCCTACCCCACACACCTCAGCACTATTGATATATGTGGGGTTTGCTCAGTGACATTTGTAATTTCACCAGAACTGGAGGACCGTAGGTTCCTAACCCCTGGTCTAGAGGGTCCACAAAAAGTGGCTGCAATGGGCAGCTGATATCTCTCAATTCTCCATTGAAACAATACATGGATGCTGATGCAAACCTTGTTAAGTACGTTCCACTTTCTATCCCTTTTATTTTACTGCTCATGTCAGTTTTTTGTTTTATCTTTTTTAGTAAATATTTTTCTTTCACAGTTTAACTTTCAATACATTTATGTTTTAAAATTGTTACACTCTCTAATTGGTCTAATCAGAAATGCCTTGCCTCTTTGAAGAATACTACCACATTTTAAACTCAGTTTTATCCCTGTCTTATGTGGCATTTCATCCTTGCCAGACATAGTAGTGAGTGTCACAGACATTTCTTAAAGTTCAGAATTGCTATAACAGATACTTTGATGTGTTTCCATTAAAACACATGGTGGCAGCAACTGTTTGTATGTGCAAACATAGCCAACATCAGTGACAATCACTCTCAGTCTCCTGACATTTAAATTGATGTCCCACAAGCTGGAAAATCTCTGTGCAGGGTGAGACTGTGAATGTCATCATCACAAAATGCAGGCTTCCATTTGTGATATCCTTCCAAAAATGCTGATTACCTAGCTGTCTCTGACTTTAGTATAGTCTAAGTTACTAATCTGAAACAGATATAAGAAATGAAACACAGAAATATGCATAAACTTATGGCCGTTCCTGGTAATTTCGGTACACAGATACTTTTGGGATTTTAAATGTTTACTCTGTAGACTCCAGAGGAACCATAATATAGGGAGATATTAGGATTATGGTTTCAGAGGGAATATTATGGTGGATATAAAGAAAACATTTTATGGATTGCAATAGACATTAGTAATATATTTATATGATACTGTAGTTGCAATGGCATATGTTCTCCAGAGGCAGCTAATAGTGTTTGCTCTGTTAAAATATGCATTCTGTTAAGCTTGCATTTCTCCTGCTCCAACAGTACAGAGTGTTTTAATATGCCTTGCCAGTTGGCCATATGCAGAGTATCATATGCTCACTCCTTAAAATGTGAAATTATAAAAAAGAATTTTGGAGACTTTATCTTATTTAGAAGCTTTCTTATTTTTGTTTTCACTTGTTAGAAACATGCAATTATCCTGACATTAGGTCTACTATGTTTAAGTTTTAATTTTTTTCAAATATGCTATTAATAATGTCGTGGAAAACTGGAAATATTTCACCATTAAGACATCAGCGCGAGAGTCGCCTTCAGTGATGCTTGCTGGTAGCTATAGCTGCTTGGTCCCTGTTCAGACCTGTGGCCACAGTACCTGGCAAAGTTAAGTCTTCCATCACTATCTTCTTGTGCTCTAAGATGTCGTGTGACTTGGTGAAAAGGGCAATGGAAGCTGCTGCTAGAACATATGTCACAATGAACCTTATTTTTTAGGAACACCCACCTTTCACTATGTGCACCACTCAATGCAGCACAATGGTACATTTGGCATAGTACACTTTTTATCTCTGTCACTACTGTGTCACTCCAGTGTTAAGAGCCCGACATTGTCTCCTACCCCCTCATCAAAGTCTCACAATTGGTCCATCACTGTGATAAGTAAACCTACAGTTCAATATGGAGACCTTGTAGGTTGGAGGGGCAGGACAAAGCTATCAACGAAGTAAGCTGGGTTCATATGTGCATATGAGAGTGCCCAGGGATTTGAAGCAACCAGAAGGAAAAATTGGACTTGACCTGCAGTCACATTTAAGGTACTTAGGCTAAAAAAAAAATCATGGCTATTTTTAACACTGCTTTTCTTAAAACTTTATCTGCTTGAACAGACCCATATAACGGCCTCCGATTTGTACTATATATAGAGTGCTATATGGAGCTGGGAGCTGAGTACACATCGGAGGCCGTTATCTCCTGCCTGATCAATAGGGACAACATTACTAGGCTGATCAATAAGGACAACATTACTAGTGGGCTAAGATTATTCCTGAAGTGCGCTATCTATGAGAATCTGTCCCAGCAGTGTTTGGCTGGGTCCCTCTGCATTGTCCTTGGCGCTCCTCCCTTTAAGGCCCCGGGGTCCCTGGCGTGACTACAGACGGAGTGCGGTGGGTTGGCTAGCCATAGCCACCTTCCTCATCCCGGTCCTCAAGCATCGGTCCTATTCCAGACACTTTTTGTGTATGGTAAGTACCGGATGCCCACTCTGGGTGGGGTTATCTACCTACGGGGGTTAATTGCCTTAATATTTTTTCTATTCTATGTGCTGTTTATTGATGGATATGCCTTATTGTGATCATATACAAAGAGAATAATTCTATGTACAATTTCCATTGTTAGATTAGCCTATGTTGGTCCCCTGAAGAAGCTCATTGCGAAACGCATCAGAACAAATCATGTCAGATTTCTCTATCTGGATGTTTTATCGATGAATTGTTTGGAATCATGGATGTTTAACTAAAACTATTTGGTTTGAGATTGTGCTCACCTAGGCATATGCTGTTCAAACTACATAGGTGGTATTGTATATTTTCAATTAAATTCATTTTATTATATTTATTTTTATCTACAATACATTTTGATACATTTTATTTATGCATTGGTCTCATACCTCTCGAAAAACCCTTATTTCTTCATATGTTTTTTTATGTTCAATACTTTATTAGGGTGAGAGGTGAGTATAAGGAGCCAATGTCGAGGCCATTCACAAGCTTTTTTGATTCATAAAAAGTGTACTGAAACAGAATTACAAATCGAACTTAAAGTGACACTAGACTCAGGAGTTTAACTATAAAAATGTGTTCAAGTATCTTAACTGTTAACAGAGTAGATAGACTACAATCTCACGTTTGGTTTACTAATTTGTATTGAGACTGTAGTCCATCGTGGAAGCAAGCTTGGAGCAGTGGTTACTTTACAACACACACACACACACAGGGACCGTCGGGAACAAAATAGCCACTGTCCAGAAGGAAGGACAGCATCAGCACCGATTCAGAGATGATTTGAGGATCTACAGCTGAGTGATACACAAATAAGATACATTTTTGTTAATAGTTAAGGCACCTCAATGTATTTTTAAGATTTAACTCCTGAGTTTAGTGTCACTTTAAGATAATAGCATTTACTATTATCCAATGCAATCCTTGCAGAGAGAAATCCAAGAAACTAACACTACACTGTTGAAAGATTGAGTCACCTCAATTTCCCTTTTAACTTTATAAATTATTGCTATCCACTTATTATTAACTTTGCTGTAGTTGAAGAAGCTGTACCTGATTTAGTTGAGATAGAGGCATGACCTATAAAAAGTCAAAAATTACAATTTTCCAAAAGCAAATATTAGCTTGTACTTGGTTACATCTATCCATGAAATGAGTTGATCTGCAGATATTCAATTTTCTTGTTCTAAAGAATAAACTTGGTCTCATTGCTCTTTTGAAGGGAATGAGTGTGGCCAGCTCATTTTAAAAGCTTATGAAATGAGCTGAGCTTTCTGCATCTGTGGGGCTGACATTATTTACTGATCATCCATTACAGTGAAGATCATTTTTAGAGTCAAACTTCAAAATTTATTACAGATAAAAAATATCACTGATACTTTTATGCTGGCTTTATGCTTATAGCATCTATCTTTTGAATGCATGAACATTAGATGATGAGCATAAACGGTGAACATTACTGGTATGCAGGTAATCAGAGGGGCTGAATCTGGGTGTATATCGTTTATGTCCCTTGACTCTTATGATTTAAAATAATTTGAGTTTGTGAAGACCTTTATAAGTTTTCTGTCCTTGGAGCTACGAGGCATAACATGCATACAATGTACACATTCATACTGCCATTTTTGTATTGAAGTATTTCAAAAGACACTGATGAAAGAAAGAATATCCATGCATTCTGTGAGTCAGAATATGCTGCAGGGGGCATTTCAAATGACTGGATGTGGGGCTGTTTGGACTGAAAGTATTTGGAAGGTTACCTTGGACTGAAATGTGTGGAGGCTTAAGATGTATTATGAATATACAGGTGTCTATATTTGCCTCCTTTTAGCTAGTTTATATATAAGTTATATATTAACTATACAGCAGAGATACTTTAGCTGCTTTTTCTTTGTGTGTTTATATGCTTATTAAAAAACCCCACTAAACAGAGATTCATTATTGGTTTTTGTTATAGTAAATCCTGCCTTTCAGCACTTTCCAAAGCATATACCATGTTTATGTAAAACATGTCAAACTCAAATGAATCAGGGGGCTGAACTGTGTAAAATAATCTTCAAGGAGCTATGAAGGGGGGGTCATTTATAAAAGCAGCAGAAAATGGGCATTCACTTTGTAATGTAAATGTTATTTGAGCTTAGTAAATAGGGGGAAGCAGTGCTTTGAGTAACCAATCATGACTTAGGGAAAAAAAAAACAGGATTCTTCTTCATTGGGTAGGCAAACTCTGGACCTCCAACTGTGGTGACACAACAAGTCCTATCATGCCTCTGCCTCTGGCAGTCATGCCTATGTCTGTCAGAATCTTGCAATGCCTAAGGCCCCATTCACACTGATCGATTTATCGCGCGATTTTTGCAGTGATATCGCTCATATTTCCACGCGATATCGCTCTATGTAGCTTCTCCAATCCATTTCAATGGAGCTGTTCACATCTCGCTGCTCAATATTGCTTGTAGCTCGTCGCTCCTACATGACCCTTTTTTCTGCAGATTTCGAGCGACTTTCCTCCTGTTTGCATACAGCCCAATAGGAAAAAGTTGCGCGATGTCGCTCGACGTAGCGCGACAAGTCGCGCAATATTGCACATATAAAATCGCGCGGAAAATCGCACGATTTTCATGTCGCTCAGTGTGAATGGGGCCTAATGGGGTTTGTAGTTGTACCACAGCTGGAGTGTCGAAGCTTGCCTACCCCTGCTCTACAAGATTATATGAATGAAGTGAATACACCTCAGCAAACAATCACTTTTGAAAGTGAACACTCACTTCTTTAGGCCCCATTTACACCTCAGCATACAGGTAAGCACATCGCGTTCACACACATTTGTGTGCTTTAGCATGTGTTTTTTCCCATGTTTGCCACGCGTCGCCTATTGATTTCAATGGGTGCCGCGTGCACGACAAACACAGAAAAGTAGCTCATGTCGTAGATTCTGCTACAGATATACCGTGTTTTTCCCCACGTGATTGTGTGTGTTTTAATGTGCATCCAGGGGTGGGAAACATTTGTATTTGCCTTCTACTACTTAACAAGTAATAGCACCGCAAAGCTTGACACACGTTTTTGATGCGTTTATTGAATGTGCGTCAAAGTGCGCATATGGTGAGCGTTCACGGAACATGAAGGTGTGAACAGAAACTTAGTCTACCCCATTATGTCTACTCAGGTATACATCTATGTTATTCTGGAAAAAAAATATAGCTGATATGCAAAGACAAATAAATGCAGCTCTGTATTCAATAATACATTCCTAAATATATTTATTTAAATGCAAGAAGAGTAAGTACATGAATTTGACAGGTTATTAGCCATTTGCAGTCCCTATACAGCAGAGCTCAGACTGGGGAAGGGAGAAGCAACACAAGGACCCAGTCAATGCGGCAATGAGCTAACATGTACTAACAATGAGCATGCTAATAGAAGGAGAGAGCAGAATTACATAGAGTTAAGCTAATCAGCATGCTGATTCTCTTATCACTTTTCTAGTTAAATGCTGGGTAGGGGGCAAGACTCGTAAATGTTACTTCACCGAAGTAAAGAAAAATCAGGTTTCCTGCACTAACGGACATGGCATGCTGTGTGCCACAGCTGTGTAAACCTTAGAACTAAGCTGGCAGCTAAAACATTTCCATTATGTGTATTTCATTTCTGTAATTAGCTGTTTGTCTGGAGTTCACCTTGAAATCACTTTATTACTTAACATTAAAGCAGCAATTGAAGATTTTATCCCAAAGAACAGGACTTCAAAACATTTCCTAATGTACTGAACTGCAAAATAATGTAAGAAAGTGAAGCTTTTAACAACTGGAGAACACCTTGAGCCACATTTAATTTAAATGCTTCAATCACTGTAGGCCACAAAGAAGGACTGAGAGGGGTTGGTTATATGCAGCAAAAAAACAGCTTGATATGCTTGCACTAAAAGCTGCTTATTTGTTCAGTCTGAGTGTATGTCCACACCGCCTGCAGTCACTGGCTTGTGCAGAGTTTGTCTTCAAGACTTGCTCTTTGGCAGTATGCCTTCCTGTAGAAAATTCTGTACTTTGTTTATAGATAGGCACAGCTTCTACATTGAATGAGGATCCTCGTGCTTCAACTTTAGTAGTTTATGTGATCCTGACATCAATCACAGCTTTATCCAATGTGAGCTCAAAGCAGGGTTGGTAATGGTGAACACAGTTCAAGCTGTATGCGGGGGCTCTTCATTCCCTTTAAAGTGACACTAAACTCAGGAGTTAATTCTTAAAAATACATTCAAGTACCTTAACTAATAACAAAACTGTATCTTATTTCAGTATCACTCAGCTGTAAATCCTCAAATCATCTCTGAATTCATGCTGACACTGTCCTTCCTTCTGGAGGGTGGCTACTTTTGTTCCCCATGGTCCCTGTGTGTGTTATAAAGTAGCCACCGCTCCAAGCTCTCTCCCGTGATGGACTACAATTTCAACACAAATTAGCTAACTAAATGTGAGATTGTAGTTCATTATGTTGGTGAACTTGGAGATAGATTAGAATTTCACGTTTAGTTTACTAATTTGTATTGAGATTGTAGTTCATCACGGGAGCGAGCTTGGAGCGGTGGCTACTTTACAACACACACAGGGACCATGAGGAACAAAAGTAGCCACCCTCCAGAAGGAAGGACAGTGTCAGCACCAATTCAGAGATGATTTGAGGTTCTACCTCCGAGTGATACACAAATAGGATGCATTTTTGTATTTTATTTGTTCTAACTCCTGAGTTGGGTGTCACTTTAAGACTACATTGGTTCCTGAATGGTGACAACATTTCTCAAATGGTGGGTTCTAATGCATTGTATTTAAAAAGTTTTATGTCTAAGCCCCATTCACCAACCCTGTGCAGAATAATTCCTATTTTCTGGTTCTCAAGGTATTTACAGTCACCATTTGCAGTCAGAAACGCTCTAGTTTATGTTCCCATTTCCTCCACTTTCCTTGAGGTTTCTAGAAATTATAAAAAGGAATGGAGGTATAAACCGCTCTATTTCTTGTGGGAAACCTTTTCTTTCTGTGTAAATGTCTTTCTAGTGGAGAGTGTCATTTTCTGGCTTAGTGAAAGTTTACATATTCTTGATTTCTGCCTGCTTCCAAGACCATTTCTGATATCACTTTGTGCGCTCATACCATCTTGGGAGACGATGTAGAAAATTAGATATTACTAATATTTTATTTTTAAATGTATTGCATTGTAAATTGTGTTACTAATTTTCTGTTTTCTGTGGATTTATATGTAATATGGAGAATTCTAAAAGCCTCCTGCTTTTAGATGGCAGTTGCAGCTTATTTATTTTCCCTGAGTCCATTTTTGGTTCTTCTGATCCACTATACTAGAACTAGATCACAGTTATTATGTAATTTACTGTAATTAGCCAAAATGCACAGGAAGGCTGTAAAACCTTATTTTAGGTGTTGGGCGGGGCTAAGCGCCGCAATGATAAGACATCCCGACCTATCTGACGGGATCCTCCCCACTGATGACTGACAGTGATTCTTGAGAGCTGCTGCGCGTCCACGAATATAAGGACATGCGCAGCAGCTCTCTGCTTACCTGCACATCCCCGTGTGCCAGCTCCTTCCCCACTCTCTCTTTCTCTCTCTGCTGACAGATCGTGGATCGTGGATCACTGATGACAGAGGGGAAGGAGCTTTCTCTCTCTCTCTTGAGCATTTACTACAAATCGGAAAGTCCATATATGGTAAATGATGTCACTGGAGATCCCTGCTGATCGGATCCGATCAGCAGGGATTTCCAGGGATCTCCAGCCATGCTGCCCGAACAAGGAGCTCCAGACCCAGCAGATTCCCAGCAGCCCACACTAGTGCAGTTCCACAGCATTCTGTCTCCTCTTCCAAACAGCTGCAGTGTACCAGTGCAAAGACAATGCCATTTTGGTTGCCTTTAAGGATTACATTTCTACACAGATACACCAAACCATGCTGGAACCTTGGTGCCGTTATATAGTTGTACTGAAGGACATACTGTAGAAGACATACCCATCATTTTGGTGTGCCGGTATGCTTCACTCACAAATCATAAAAACAGTTTTCAGTAAACTTTTTGGGATTGCAAAACAATATCAGAAAGGCAATTAATAGATCTGTTGAGATTTTAACAGCACTGTTGACACCACCTCAGTCAGAACTAATGCCAGCAGATTACATACTAGAGCTATATCATAGATTTTGAAGATAGACAATCTGTATGATGTTTGGCAGTGTCAACATGCCAGTGAAAAAGCCAGAACCTTTTTATCTAGTCCACATTATTAATACTCTAGAATATACTTGTATCAAAAGAAGAGGCGACTTTAAGCAGTGAATAAAACCCAAACTACCAAAACCGCTACCAGTTGTCTCAAGTTACTGTGATAACAACTTTGCCAAATGTCACATCAATTTGATAATTTACTTAAAATACGCAAACTGAATCACTCCTTTCAGGCTAGCAAAGCTGGAGCATACTTGGCAAGAATAAATTGACAACAAAGATGTAAAGAAAATAATTTTACTCCTTCCCAATCTGGAGGCTACCATTGCAACACTTCCCAAGCAATGACAGATCCAGCTATTTTTCATCCTATCTCTTTGTTGAATACACACGTCAAGCTGCATACAAAAATACCGGAATCTCATAGTTCCACCCGACTCTGGTAAAAGAGTTTCAGGTGGGTTTTTGTTTTTATAGACAAGCACTTGATGGTACGTATCATTTTTTGAACCTCAGAAGGTGGAGAAGAGTTGGATGCCTTCTCTGTTTCTAGCTTTGGATACAGAGCCGATCAGTAGGGTACATTGAGCATAACTATCAACTATTTTACAAAAATTCAGATTTCTTGTTTTGATATACAGTATATACAGCAAATTCCCAGTTATCTGGCACCCACAGGGATCGGTAGGTGCCGGATAACTGTAGTTTATGGTCGCTTAAAAGTTAATAGTAAGTCTCAATCAACCAGACCCCTCCCCATGCCTGCACTCAACACCTTTCCCCACGGTCCCATTCACCTACTGGCTAGTTTCCACAGCCTACAGGTGAATGTGAGCATCTGGGAGCAATATTGGGTATTTCTGCAACAAACTTTCGTTTACAATAACTCTTTCGAAATTTCGGAAAGTTCCAAATCATGAATTTAATAGGCTTTTGGACCCGAATGCCAAAATCCGCAAGAAACAAAAAATCCGAATACACACGATACTAAACACATTTCTTGCTGGCGTACATGTCTATTGTGAAGATCATCTTGCCTGGGATTCAATATTATTTTTGTTCAGTTATTAATTGTCTCTCCACATCATTATTGCTTAAAATTCAATCTGCCCTTTCTCATTTTATGTGGCAGGGAAAGAAACTCAAGTTTAATAGGAACCTGTTGTATAGACATGTAAGCTCCAACATCCTGAATAAGTATAAATTACTGTTTTGGAATAAATGGTGGAATCCAAAAAGTAAAAAAAAGATGGATCCACATGGAATGTGTTTTCTGAGGATCTGATCACCCTCCTGTATTGGGAGAATCCCTTCTTAATCCTTAAATCAAACAGGCTAGCTCAGTCTTCTTTGTGCAGGCTTCTCTTGAGATATGGCAATCCTTCCAAAAACATAGGGGACAATTGTCTGTGAAAGAAGTTTTGGAAATACCACTTACAATTTTGTTATGTGCTAATTCCTGAACGGGACAAAATGGATAGCGTCTAGCCTTGGAAAGTCAGAAAGTTGTTTCATGGTAATGTGTTAAATTCCTATGCAAACTTAACTATAAAATACAATCTTCCCCATAGAGATTTCTTCAAATATCTACAGGTGAGGCACTCCATTTATAGTACTCCTTTCCCAAACTTAAAAGTATCTCCACAAGTATACTCCTATAATAACAATCCATACTCAAGGATTAGAGGTATATTATTTTTCTTCATGCTTATTTCCCAACATAACTGCTTTGCCAGATCAAATTCCATGTTGAAATGGGAAAAGGAATTGGTTATTTCATTTACAGATTGTCAGTACTCTAGGGCTTGTAGATGGTCTCACAAATTACCACCGTTACCACCACACCTCCTTCTTCACCACTGGTGGCAAAACATCACACGATTTCCTGGAAATCACCCAGGACAACCTCTTTGCGATCTTCCAACATCTGTAAAACACCCGGACACCACAGGCCATCCTTCCAAGTGCCATCATCCATCCGGAGCCCCACCCTACCACAACATTCAGGATTCCCATCAATCCACCCCTCGTCGATGACATCGCGTCATCACTCACTTCATAGTAAGTTGGTATTTACCGCACTTCTTACCCTCGTGTAGCGCTGCATCAGGGGACAACTCTCCTAACTTTTCATTATATCCCCTCTAGAATGTCTAAAAAGGTCTAAAATTACCCTGAGTCATCTTGGAGGGGCTGTGGTGCTGATGGTACTTTATTGCACAAAATTGGTGTTGGGGGCCGTTTACAATTGCATGGTCGCTTTTCCTTGAATAGCTAAGGTGATAGTGTCACTTTGAACACATTCATTAGTAGTGATGATTGCATCAGGAGTTTCTGCAAATTGTAAATGTCTGATTCACCTGAATATATATGCATGCTTATCTGTCTGACCTGCAAAGAATCATGCTATTTACTAATTCAGGAATCCAATCTAGATTCATGAATTATTGAATCTTAACAGACAAATCTGGATGTTTATATTTAGATGAAGAAACAGAATTTTCATTGCACCTGATTTGCAAATCAATTTACTTAACACTGCTAGATTACTAAGTCATCTTTTTTTTCCAACTTAAAGAAGTCCAGTTTTTTTCCTTTTTGTAGGCGAGTTATCCATCCATTATGTTGATCTATATGCCTACTTTTGTATTATTTCTAAATAAACACGAACACACGAACTGCCAGCTCCTTTTTCTCTGCAGACAGATTTTGTCAGGAATCTCATAGTAGAAACCTCACTATCTGACACATCCTTCCACTCCTAGAAAGAACATTCATTGACAACTGCATGATACAAAGTAATACAGAGCAAACCAGTGTGTGTGTGTGTGTGTGTAGGGGGGTGTTAATTTACTAAATGCAAATTCTGTAAGTTGTTCTCTTTGCACGGCATTTTCACTTAGCTTAGGGAATAGGGTGGAAATTCATTTTGCAAGAAATGCTCAACCACTTATAAGGAAATTTACTAAAACTGTATTTTTGCTTGCACATGATTAGATGATGGAAGTCAGCAGAGCTTCACCTCATTCAGTAACTTAACAACACGCTAGATACATTTTTGAATAACACTTCTCCTTTTTTAGCACAAATTTTTTTTTTAGACCCAGTGATGCTATCACTGCGACTTCGTGCTTCTCTCTGCAATGCAGGCTGGTAATGGCTGGTGGACTAGGCCCGATACTGTACATAGCTTCCCAAAAGCATCACAGCACCCTGACTCAATACTCATTGGGCTCCTAAGATGCATAAGCAGTGGGTTGGCTCTTGGGAGGAGTCATATAAATATGAGGATGCCTGGATGGGTTGCTGTTAGCCTGGAGGAGTGAGAGTTCCTCTGTAGACCACCCTAGATAATGACCACATTCGACCACATAGCCTCCATGAATGAAAGAACTAAAATGAATAAAAGGGGCAGTCAACCTGAAGGGGAAAGAGCTAAATGTTGCTGGATGCCGTCCATCCAGAAAATGAGGTGGGCTTGACTTGCTGCAGATTATCATGCACACGGTTAGAAGCTTACAGTATGCAATTAAATCAGAGTAAGCAAATTTAGTACAGAGGAGGAGCTCTGTACAACTGTGCAAGACTGGAGGCAAAGGTGGAGATCAGCATTAAGCGTAATATATGCTTTTAGTTCTATGTTCTCAAATAAATGTTTTTCCCATTGAAAGATTCCCCTAATATTTCTGTTTTGGTGGCAACTGTAAACATTTTGTCTCACTGATAATATTCAGCAGGGCTAAAAAGTTTTGGCTTCAGATATACTGTACTTCAAATGTCACACGCCCTCTCTATAGATTGAGATCGAGATTGTGTGGCCGCTGATCACTCATTTCATAGTCTCTTCTCTGCAGAGAGTAATGTCAGTAACCGCTCCCATCAGGGATTCCCCCCTCCCTCTGTTCCTCCAGTGCTCATTGGAGGGCCAGACAGAGGAGGGGGCTGGTACAGCTGGCTCCAGCTCTCTAGAGTCAGCTGTGCTTAATCTTCAAGATCTCTATGATCTCTAAGCATAAAGGGGCAAAATGCATTAGAGATGTGCGACCGTATGATGGGGAGAATTAGTGTGTCTGGGATGAGAAGAAACACAGTATTTGGTGGATCTATGGAGTGCAGTACTTCCTTTTGGCTTTCAGTAAATCAGTAAGGTATATTCCTGAAAGTTTGCTTCTGCCAACTATACATGTTTGTATGAATAGTTCTGACAGCATGATATAGAGCAGCAGTATATTTGTTTAGAAAAAAATCTATATCTTCTATCCAAAACCATTCTCGAGCTCCAGTTGGTGCCTAGGTTGAGATGGTGTAATCAGACAGGAAGAAATGTTCAGACTGCAACATTGTTACTTTGTAGGACATCACATGGTGAGAAGGTGCAGCTGGGAAACCAGTTCAGACATTTGTGATCCTCCAAGAGAGGCACAGTGTAATGCCTTGGCACTTTGATACGAATCTCAGCTGCGGAGTTTACCAATACAGGGTATCTTTTCTTAGGGTACGGCTTCAGGGTCGAGCTCCAGGCGTCACTCTCAATATCTGTAGCGGAGAGCTTGGAGCTCTACCATCATATACCGCAAATAAAATTGAACATAGGTTTTAGCACACGAATTGCCCCATGGTATTACTGCATACCAATGGTGGCGACTGTTATGTATGTCCGGCAAGTTCATACAACAGAGTAACTTCCAGCAAGAGATGTAATAACAAGCAAGAGATGTGATAACAGCACTCCAAGCAGTAGATGTGTTAACGGCACTTCCCCGTTAAATGGTGTGGTTAAAGTTCCAATGAGGAAGTCCATACAGCATTGGTAAGATACAGAGAGTCCCAATACTTAATCATATGCAGCTTAGTCAGGCTGTCACAACACAAATGGATACTTGCTGTTAGTTGTCCTCCACAGATAAGGGATCCTCTCCCACAGGTTCCTAGGGTCCAGTAACAGGGATCCGGCTGTCAGCTGGCGTTCACATGCAATAGTGGAACGCCATACTGAGATCCCTTCCGGCTTTTTATGGGGAATGTGTGTGGGCGGAGCTACCGACGTCATGGGGCCGACGCGTTCCATGCTGAAACGCATCAGCAAATTCACTTCCGCCTCGCGGCTGCGCTCCACGGCCGTGGAACGCAAGCCGCGATCGTTACACACAGGCCCTTAGAATAACATGATGGTCTTATCTCTGAGCCAGCATTTATGTCCGGGATGAAAGAGCTGACCCTGTATAATGCTGAAACAAAGATGGCGCCTTCTTTCAGAGAACAAAAACAGATGAAGGCATAAGCAGAGGGAGTACTTTAATCTCTTTGAAATGTAATTAATACTCGGAAGCATTACAATTGCACATTAATTACCATCCATACAAATTACATAAAAATATCTGACGCTCCATACAAATCTCCATACAAATTACATAAAAATATCACTCTCCAGCTTCAGATGCTGGAGAGAAGCTGATGAAGCAGATCTCTGCTTCATCAGCTTCTTCAGGGGGGTCCTAGGTGACATTAGGGGTCTTGGAGACCCCCTGATGTCTCCATAAAGAGGACCTGTCACCTATTTTGCTATCACATAAGGGGGTTTCTCAGCCCCCTCTGTGATAGCAATAAAGTTAAGTGAAAAAAAAAAAATAGTACAAAAATTTAAAGTTTCCCCCCTAATTTTTTTAAAGTTACACAAAAAAGAATTAAAAAAAAAGTTTTTTTTTAAAACTCCCCACCCCTACATACACGCATGTAAACATGCGTAAGGTGCGCATACCTGCGAAAACGACGATTGCACCCATTACGCCGCACATGTTACATATCGCCGCGAACGTCGGAATGAGAGCAATAGTTCTAGGGCCATCAATCACTGATAACACTAAACTGATGAGCGGTAAAAGCTTTTAAAGCGTCGCCTATGGCCAATTTTGGGTATGCTAGTTTTTTGCGATTTTGCGAGTGCGCGCAATTTTTACGCTTGACATGTTTGGTGTCTATTTACCCGACGTGACCCCGTCTTTTATATTTTACCAAAAAAGTGGGTAATATTAGTTGTTTTATAGCATAATGTAAAAAAAAACTTTTTTTTCTCTAAATTTTCAGTAATTTCTCCTGAATATAGTAAAAAATAAAACCCGCAGTGGTGATTAAATACCACCAAAAGAAAGCTCTATCTGTCCCCAAAAAATGGTATAAAATTCATTTCAGTACAGCGTTGCGTGACGGAATAAATGTCAGTCAAAGTACCGCAGCGCTGAACACTGAAAAATGGCCTGGCCAGGTAGGGGATCTAAACACCTGGTCTTCAAGCGGTTAAAATACAGTATACATAAATAGTAATTTGTGTATTTACATAAATATTAATTTATTCAGTTAGTTGCTGGTTTAAAAGATTCTTTATCATCAGATATTCTGAGCTAGTATTAGAATTGTTAGTAACAGGTTACTAGTTTTCCTTCATTTGATTGCCTATTGCCATGCAGTATAACAAAATAAGTCTCTCCATGAAGAGTTTGTAAAGACTGTAAAGCCAAGTTTTACTTACTGGAGATTGCCTTTAATCTAAAATTGCCCCCCAAAAAATTACTGAAACTTTTTTCTTGGAGGGAGTAAACACACAGCTCATTAGGGCTTGCACATTAACTTTGGCAAATAGACAAAAGCAGGAGCTGGAGCTGCCCATTAAACCAGATGTATATAGGACAAATGCGCTATTCAGAAAATGAGAGGCAGATTTGATTAGAAAACATGTTTTCTTTGCATAACCATTTTTTGATACATTATTGTATATGAAAAAGGTAGAACAGTGAAAAATGCTGACCTGCTGATCGCTGCAGGCAGCCATAGGTAGCCCCCCCAAGCCAAAACAATCTGGAAACTTAATATTATGCACAAAAGCATGTATAAATGTGCCAATTAATATTATTTGCTCTGATTTCCATCATCAATTCTGTCAAATAACTGAAAGAATGTAGAGTTATGCATTCAAATCTTACATCAGTGCAATATCACTTATTTGGAAACCTATAGACTAAACAAAATGGGAAATTGTTGGTCTTTGCTAATTATATTCATGAACATTGAAGGTGAGAGATTTTAAAATTGCTTTCTAATCAGTAGCTGTGGTAGATCTTTGTTCATGCAGATCCCTTGATTTAGACAGCCAGTATATATTAATATGTTCTAAACTAGGTCTGGGGCATGGAAAATACAATGTTTCCATGTAGTTTCTTGTCGATAATTGTTAATCTACGGTGGACACATTTATAAACCATCTTATGCAGTATATTTTGAGGAGCTCTGAATAATATAAGAAGCAATAGATAAAGACTTTTACAATTAAATTAGTATAGTTTAAGCAGGGTTCTCAAAATTAGGTAAAACCCATCATCTATCTAGGCCACTCATGGGCCAGATTATAAACTTGGCTCATCTGTTTCTTATCGTATCACTATTTTTTATTGTCATAGAATTCAGCAACACAAATTTGTATAGCTACGGAAGGGGCACTGAAGAGGGGGTGGGGGAGGGAGGGGCTGAGAGAATGGATGTTGTAGGGAGGATGATAGGCTGTAATGTAGGAGCGAGAGCATAGGCACAAGACTGTGAATGGTAGTGGGAGTGTATAGCCTTTTTTTTTTTTTTAATTTGTAATTTCCTGTTATGTTTTTTTGTTATAACAGATATAATAGTATCTATGAAGGTGGCTAAGCTTAACATAGAAGTGATTAAAAATACTACTTAAACAAGCAATAATGGATAAGAGATAGTAGTTGGATATTGATGTCATCGGTACTATTCTTTTACGTATTTAATTGTATAAAGAAATTGTATATGATATGAAATAAATAACAATGTATTCTTGAAAAAAAAAAAATTTGTATAGCTGCCTTTTGAATAATTTCTTCAGTGGCACACATATTATTCTTACTAACTGTACCTTACATAGGCATTTCATAGGGCGTTTTCATTAGAAGGGCTGTATTTACTAATCAGCGACCTTTGCCTAGGACAACAGAGTTGTCAGGGGCACCAAGCCTCGAAATATTCAAAATGTCATAATCTTCTGATTTGGTTTCCTGTTCTGTCCACTTCAAAACATCAGCAGCTAAAGGTAGCTATCGAACTGTGAAGGGAAGGGGAAATTCTGAGAGGAGTAAAACAACTCTTTAGAGTTCAGGAAGCATGGGACGGGAGTGGTTATCACAGCACTGACCGAGAGTCAGCCATCCTGCTAGGCATTCGCCATAATCTACACTATATTTAGACATATACCGAAGGCCCTTTTGCACAGGGTCCACTATGTCTTTTTTAAATTAGAATATGATTTATACCCAGAGCTAGAGTTCTATTCATCTGTATGAGTCACCAAGTAAAATTACATGCTGCTTAAACTATAGAACCTTGTTGACTCAAGGCCACACAAGATGGGAACAAAAACAAAATCTAAACAAAAGTTGTACTTCTTCCCATTACCCTAAGTATATTCAGCTCTGAAAAGAGTACTAAAAACAGAAGGGGGTTCTCATTCTTTAAACAAAAGATTACATTTTGGCTTGACATACACTTTATTAGCTGGGTTCAGTTAAGGGAAACAAAACTGCTTTTTGACACCCCGTGTCAAATAACAAAAGAAAATGTTCCTTATTACTGATAGAAAAAAAAAAAAACTCAATCTGCACTTTACAATAATGACAAAGTGGGAAACATCTTGAAGTGATACTTGTTAAACTAGGCCAATTAAAATGGAAAGTTCAAGGAAAATGGGTACAATTTACCTGTTGATAAATATGCCCCATACTTTTAATATACAGATATACTTGTTCTCTTCTACTATTTGTACTCATAAAGATAATACTTCATTGTAGCTGATTTATTTGTAGCACGTAGCTGTAACTAAATAAAAACAGTTTAGAAAAATAATTAGCTAGATATTACTTAGCCACACTGTAATTTAAAAAAGTAGTAATATGCAATGTAATTTTATTAAGCCTTTCTATTTTGCTGTGTGTATTAACTTTGTGTCTGGCATATATAATGTTTGATGTTTAAAGAAAAGTTATTATGCTTCTTCTGTAAAACAGAGGAATAAATATGTTAAACATAAATAGTTTCCACTAGGTAAAGTGCAAATCACTGACTAGGCATTACACAAATATATAATATTATACATCAAGGCATATTTCACTGTCTTTGTGTATAGGCAGCCATCACTGTCAGAGGCAATATTTTGTTTCCCGGTATATGCTTGTGTGATTATTTTAAGATGACTGTACAGTTGATTGATTTGGACCACTTTGCAGATTGGAAAAAAAAAGTTTATAAATCAAAGAGGGGAGATGAAGGTACCAGGGCATCATTTCTAGCATGGCTGATCGCACAATTTATTGCCAAATTTGTCAAGTTCATTTCTCTGCATATGGATGGAATTCACTCAAGATGTATACATTTACAAGTAATAAAGTTTCTTTTAACTACTTCAGTGCTGAGGGATGAAGAGTTTATTAGCATTTATAGACAGTTTTGGGCTAGCCATAAAAATCTACCAAATGATGCTCTAGTGGAGCAAAGGAAAAACTAACTGCCAAATTATACTTGGCAGAAGTTAACCAGGCAAGGATTTATGTTACAGTCTTCTGATAACACCAGGTTTTATAAGCAAATACATGCTCGGTGTAGATTGTGTCATTTGTAAAAATATATTGTTTCTGATCTTTTAGTGGTCCTTATAAATCACTTTTCAAAAGGACTTTGTATACTGCAGCCTGCTACAATTCAAATTTTAATAGGAGAATAATTTTTCAATACCTCTGCCTATTAATGGGTGGCAGCTGCTGTGCTCACACAACAACACACTGTAGCTAGTGTTAGGATGTCATATACTGTGGATTTAATTTAGTATTTATGGGACATTGTGAAAATAACCTTTTTACAGAAACCAGGATCTTAGTTTTTTGCGCTATAAATAGATATCTTTATTTGTTTATGGTCACACACACATATACATCAAGAAGCTGGATTTTAGATATAGTTTAGTACAGGGCTCAACATTTCAAATCCTGAGCTACTAGCCAGGCCTCAAGAGTCACTAGCCACCAGTTGCCCCACTTAACCCTTAAGGCCGTGACACACTGCGCGCAAAGCCGTGCAGAGCGAAGCAAAGATGATTGCACCTTCAGCCAATTGGCTCGTGCTTAACAACCAGCCAGACATCGCATCCTGTCGCGCCGATTTATACACGCGAGCCGATTGGCTGAAGTTGAAATTGTTCATCTCGGCACGCTCAGCTCCGCGAGCTATCACCAGCTGAGGTGCCCAGGAGAAAATTACATGACACACTGCTCGCAAAGGCAGCGCGCTACCGCTCCACACTGCATCGCGTGCAGTGTGTCACGGCCTTAACTCCGCCCCTAAACACACCCTCTTAAATAATCTTATGATAATTCTTATCTTATAATAGTTGCCGCTTGTAAACGGCAGATTAGGGATTCCTGCTGCAGGACTCTAATCACACCTGAAATATACTGTAGGTGTGAATGGGGCCTAATATACACATACACTAAAAGTGCCCATACACCTGCCGAGTATCGTACAATAATCGTGGGTGTATGGGCAGTGTGCGATCGTTTCTACTTTAAGGTCGTACGACTTTCGTCTTCCAAGCACGCTGGAAAACCTGCCGAAAATCGTACGAATTTTGGCGGGTTGGTGGCGTGGTCGAAAGATGAATGCCGCACTGGCCGGTGCGCGTAAGCGCACACTGCCCGCTCAGCACTGCAATCATCGGAAGCCCTCCCCTGTCCAAGATGGGCAGATCGTACGAGATTTTAATGACCTTACAACCATCGCATAACGAAAGTCGTGCGATGGTTGTAAGGTGTATGGCCAGCTTAAAACACAATAATACACTTCTCAACGTTACAACCCCCGCGCACAAATATGAAACTAAAATTCCCCCCGCACACAAAAAATAATACACTCCCCCTTGTTATAAGCCCCCACACACACATAAAATAATACACTCCCCCTTATTAACCCCCCACACATAAAATAATACGCTCCCCCTTATCAACCGACCACACATAAAAGAATATACAGATGTTCCTCACTTACCGACTTACCTGTTTTGCACGATCCCTGGTTTATCTGTGAGTAATTAGTGAGGTCTGCAGCAGACCTCACTATCACCCCCAGATGGGCCGGAGTTGGTCCACGGACCGGTACTTGGAGACCCAAATTTCCACTCGCCCTCACCTTATTTTTACTCGCCAAATGCGAGCAGGCGAGTGGAAATTTTGAGCCCTGGTATAGTAAGAAAAACAGATGTAACTCAACAGATTAAAAACAGATAATGTAAAAAAAATAATAATAATTTTGCTACAACTATTAAAATTTTGCTGTTGGGGATCCTGTACAGCATATTTGTGATTTTCCTCCAAATACATTCAAACAAATTGAAGTACATTGTACAAATGTAATGCATGTTCCTCTTTTGAATTCTGGATCATGTCCCTGAAATCATAAAGTTACCTTAGTCTGAGAAGAGAGAAGAGATAAGCAATTTCCTGCTGCATGCTTTACTGATGCCATATAGGAAGGCTTAGCACATGTTTTCCGGAACCTCCTACATGATCTATTTCCATAACAGCAAAATACGCAGCTCCAGTTGACTAAAGCCACCTGATATAAGCAAATCTTTCACAAGAGTTTACTGACTAAGCTAAGATGAGTTCAGACAGAAAGGTACAATGCACTTCATAGTGTAGATCATGCCAGAGGCTCTGGTATCTCATACTATGGAAATGTAATTCAGTTGGTATCAAGAGACCAAGATGCATTGATTTAATGTCAGGTTGGTGGGGTGTAGATTCAAAATCTTTGTATCACAATCTCCCAGCTGCAAAGATCTTTTGCTATGTAAATCGTGACACTGTGATTCTCCATGTAGTATTATAAATATGATTTGAACACCGTTTATCAGCAGACATCACCTTTTCTACAGACAAGACCATAGCTTTTTAGTTGGTTCTGTGATACTTATTCCAGAACCTGCCTTATGAATTAATCTGCTTCACTAGCTTCTTCTCTAGCTACAACGGCCCGAAAAATGACAGGCTAAAATGGCAAGTGATGTAATTCACATCACTTCTGTGGGTGTGGGTGCACTGAGATCAGGGGAAGATCAGGGGAAGCTCAGCCAGTAGAAGTGTGTTGATCTCCCTCCGATCTCAGTCCCTCCTCCGTGCTTGGTCCCGGGCCCGTAGGTGGGACAGTGGAGTCCGGGATCACCAGCAGCGGTGGTGGAGGGGGGGCACACACTCCCACTCATTATACAAGTGGTTGGACAGGTCTGCAGCCACCCGAACGCTTGTATGTAACAGCCGTCGCGGCTTTTTATTTTTTTTTACCTTGTCTTGTCCCCTAGTGTGCACAAGCAGGAAAAAAACACCATATATGTACGACGACCCGCATCCAAGTGCATGCCCTCCATCTGTTTATATGCAAGGGTGGAAGGCAAGTAGTTAAGGTGACATTAAAGTAAAAAAAAAAATTCCCCTCCCCCCAATGTTAAGTAAAAACACTTACCTTAAATGATGTCTCTTAATCCGATCTTCCTGTTCTTTCCTGTACTTTCAAATAGTTAAAAAAACATTTTTTCCTTCAATTAAAGGATTTTATCTAAAAGTCTGGACTTTTTTCTAACTATTTGATTTAACCCTTTAGTGAATGGGTAGGGGTGCAAGTACCCCTTACTCATTCACAAGGGGGGAGGGTGGCATCTGGGTGCCCCCTTATTTAAAGGGGTACCCCGATGCAAATAAGCCCCCTTGCCCGCAAACCCCCACAACCACCGGGTCAGGGTTGTGAGGAAGAGGCCCTTGTCCCCATCGGGGGGGCACATGGCCTGGTAAGGCGCAGGGAGGGGGGCGCTCAATCGTCCTCCCCTTTCCTGCCCTGCCGGGCCAGTGCTCGGGTCAAGGGCCTGATAGGACTGTTAGGGTTTTTCCCCCCTATTTTGGGGGGCTGGGGTTCCCCCTTAAAATCCTAAAGGGTCTGGTAGGATTTTGGGGGGAACCCCACGCACTTTTTTAAAATTTTAACTTGGGGGAGGGTCCCTCCTAACACTCCTACCAGACCTAAAGTGTCTGGCATGAACTTGGGGGGAACCTCACGCTTTTTTTTCTCCATCTTCTGCAGACTGTAAAAAAAAAAACATTTTTTTTTCTAATGCCACTTTGCTGCTAACGAAATTTCGTCCAATAAGAGAAATTTCGACCGGACTACCGCTAAAGAATTTCGGGAAATTGGGAATTCGGATTCATTAGCATTCGTTATAGCTGTAATTCGTAATTCGGATGCATCCGAATTTCCGAAATTTCGTCCGCATTTCGATTCGTTTGTATTCGTTTTAGTTGTAATTCGGAATTCGGATGCATCTAAATCTCAGAATTTCCAAAAATTCGTCTGAATTTCGATTCAGAACTAAATTAATCGCACATGTCTACTTAGCATTATGTGGTCACACTTTTGTCTTGTCTTGTATTGTAACTGTTATGTCTTCCTTATATTGTAAAGCGCTGCACAAACTGTTGGCGCTATATTAATCCTGTATAATATAATAATAATAACAATAATAATAATGATATTTCAGAAAAAAAAACAGTGGTTTTGAACCCTTCCCCACTTCATCATAAAAAGGCTGGCTTTACAAACACTCTAAGGAACTCTCTTATAAAATAAAAAAAACTAATCAGTATAATGCAGAAAGGGCAAAGATGTTATCATAACATGCCCACTCCTACCTTCCTAGTACCATCTGCTGTGTATTTTCTGCTATGTAAACAAGTATTATACAGTATATATTAGGGATGTTCAGATACCAAGTACCGTACTCGGTACAAGTACAAGTACAAGTACATGTACTGATACTTTTCCAGCTCCAAGATTAGACTAAAGAAAAATTCAAAAGTTAGGAGGCAGCTGTAATTTTTAAGGAGCACACGGAGCTCCTGGGATTTGTGCATTCCTGTTTTAATGTATGATTTTTTAAATAAATATTTATAAGGGATGCACTGATATGATTTTTTCAAGTACAAGTACTGATACTTAGAAGTACTTACAGACACAGGTGCTGATTCATTTTTGTTTGTTGTCATGTGACTGTTTTTCGAAAACAATACAGAGTAATGATTTCAGAACAGTGGTGGAACACAAGAGCTGGGTCCCAGCTGCAACCGCTGCAACCCTGGTAGTTCTTGTGAAAATGTAAAGTATTGGCACTGGTATCTCAACATCCCTAAGAGAGGATGGGCTATGCTGGGAAGGCATGTGTTTGTGTTACATTGATTATTTTCCTCTTTTGCATTTTAAGTATTGGGATGATAATTTGTTCTGTTTCCCTTTCTCTGTAGCCACCAGGGATACAAATCCACTTTGTGTGCACCATATACCTTCGAAAACCCATATATTACCTTGTAAAATTAGCAGTGATATCACAGTACTGCACATAGCCAGAAAACATCAGGGGCGGATACAATCACCTTGCATGAGGATAGATAGCAGTAGTGACAGTCTGTATTACAGGAAGTTCCTGCATATGGGAAACATGCAGTTGTTTCATGCTGAATTACTGTACCGATCTGGAATTTCGCCTACTCAACGCAACGCAAAGGTGTGACCAGCCACCATTGAATTTAATGCAAATCTGTTTTGTGTGATATTGCACGGCTAAATCTGCGTAATAATTCACCTAGGTCTGCACCAGCCCATAGAAGAGTATGTATGTAAGAGTAATAAAATGTTGTACCAGAATTCAGCTTCAAGGGATGAGAGAGGTAAATATTTTAATCAAACTCTGCTTATTAGATTTTTCTATGAAGGTTTAGAGATGCTCCATAGGAAGGGAGCTTTGCAAATAACCAGAATCATAAATTAAACTAATTCTATAATTATAGAAGGGCTTATTAGAAACAATGGTTGAAGAAAAAGATAATGTGGCAATCCTTTAAAATTGTAAAACACTTAAAATATTTGTCTTTTACAGGCATGCCTAAGAATACTGCAGGGCCATACAAAGTTTTCAAGCATCCATATTTCTCAGTACTGCTTCACTGAAGTGGCTGGAGTAGAGTGGGGGGACTGAGCTCCCCCTGGTTTTCCACTCTCTTTTTGGTGTGTGGGTGATGGGATACCACAGCAGCAGTGCCAGCAGGAGTTGAAGGAGTACTGAGAAATATGGATGCTTGACAACTTTATATTTGGCAGGAAATTGAGACCTATGATTGGGATACTGTATTGATTAGCTCATATGGAATATCCCTAATAATAGACTACAAATCAAGTTCACTGCTGGCAAAATGTGACATCCTGTTTTTTTACACCCTTCCATGCTGAGTCCTCTTAGATACCCCTGGGGTACAATCCAGGTTGGAAAACTGTGCATGGGTATTGACTGGATACTCAATACGCTAAGATTGTCCACCTTGCCCTTACAAAGCAGTATAATAGTTGTGAAAAAGCATTGGAGAATCACCCTACCCTAACTGGGAATTGCACAACATTGCTATAAAAACTTCATGTATAATGGGTTAAAAGGGTGATATATGTGGACATATAGAATTAAAATATCCCAAGTGCTTTTAATGTTATTATGTTTTAATATACTGTACGTTGTATAAAAAAATACAATTACATTATTTTATTGTAACAAAGAAAGTCTGTTGTGAATCAATTGAGAGAACACCTGAAAAGTCCCATTATTTTGTAAGAACAAATTTTGTTCTCAATGAAGGTGTCCCTGGATGATTTACTCTTACCACTTGTTTTGTTGAGAACTCTAAAATCACTTGTTTTGGTAACAATGGTGAAAAGCAAAAATAGAGAGGGAATCGAGTTCCCAGCAAGGGCACAGACATCAATAAAACTTTACAGAGGGTCTACCCCTACCCCACTCATTCCATAACTAAAAAGGAACATTGTTGCCTGTACATTTATTAAGTTGAATAAAAAGTAATAAGTACTATTGGAGTAGAAAATACATGTTCCACCCAGCTGGCTGCAGCCTTGAACTCCGCCCGGCATGTCAGTAGCAGGCCATTCGGCCAGCTTCCGGTTTCACCTCAGCTCAGTCGAGCCAAAGCATATGCCTACGGCTCCACTGAGCCCCTCTGCCAACTTCCGGAGCAGTACGGGCTATAGTGAATAGCCCGTACAGCAGCCCTTCGGTTCTACTGAACCGAATGGGTCCTGGGGTCGAAGCTAGCCGAAGGATCAGCCGTAGCTACGGGTAGATCTTTTGGCAGCTTTGTGAATAGACCCCAAAGTGTACCAGGTCCAGCATCTGAGAAGATTCCTTCAGCTATGAAACTGTAAATCTTCAGCTTATGAAGACAAAGAAGACTTGATGTAGTGCTGTATACAAGTAATGCGTTTTGTAGCTTTTTAGCTGCTTCATCAGACTTTATTGTGCATAAGTGATATCGCTCTAAAAGATATAACATATAATAGTTACATATCATAAATACAATATACAGACTAAAACCTGAAGGTTCATATCATAATACATACTCAACATGATTTTGGAGCATAGGTACGTAATGTTCCCTCCACTTGGGTACACCAGGCATCAACAAACGGGGACAGCAGGGGGAAACAGGGAGCCATGAACAGCCTGCAATATACAGTAATCCCATATCCAAATAGATATATATCTTAGGTGGAATGAACAATGCATGTCCAACCACACACAAGGATGCAAAAGAAAATTCAAATTAGACTTTAACAACAATGTAGTTATCTGTATTGTGAACCATCCACTTGGGATATCCTAGAAGCTAAAGAAAACAGCCTATCCAGGTCCCTGTGTGTCTCTAGGCTGGTCCAAAGTGTGTATAGATAGCAAGAAAGTAAGCGTCCAATATACAATAAAACAATAAAAAGATAAGGCAATATACCTTAATGCAAGCAAGGACAAGAATGTCCGTTTGAGCAACATGTAGTTTGTATTGGGGGAGGCTGTTTGTGGTGATGATGCCCTGTTCATGGCTTATTTCTATGGATCTAAATCGAGCATGTTATTTTATTATATTGTTTGTTTTTATGGATTGACTTTTAAGCATGAGGAAAACATTATTGTATATTTTATACATGTTGATGGTTATTTATTCCCATACACCTTAGAAGTCCATTTTGCAATATCTGGTTATTTATTCCCATACACCTTAGAAGTCCATTTTGCAATATCTGGTTATTTAAGTAACTTTAAGAGTAGGATGCGGTGTATCTTATATATGTCGGTGTATCTTATATATGTCTATGCTGCCCTTACTATTATGCATTAATCCTGAAATTAATTAGGGAGTATGGGAGGAAAACAAGTATTAAGCAGAAATTTATTTGCAGAGTAAAGACTTTTGGATTAACCATAAATGTTATAGTTAGTGTGTGAAGTTTTGGTATAAAGCGAACCTGTCATTAAAAGAGTATAAATCAAACGTAGTGTAGAGGCTGTAACCTAAATACATATAATTTGTTTTCACACACTTACCCTCCAGAATTCTCGATATAAATAAAAACATCATGCGAGGATGCAGTATACATATGCTCCTACTTTCTGAAAGTCTGTTTCACTTTTTATGTAAAGTCAGGTTTGTTTTAGAGTAGTTTCTTTGTTGACACAGATACATTAACACAGAAGAACATTTGGATGCTTGTTTTCTTCTTGTGCTTGATAAATCTAGTTTTATATATTGACTGTATTGATTTTCTTTTGTGTGTGTGTTTTTTTTTATTTTTGGCGCTGAAAGAGGTTTCCATTAGTATACATTGTGTGATTAATGCACAGTTCTTACCATGCCTATTGCTAGTCTACTGTGAAACAGTTCTAAGGGTAAAACCTTTCATCAGTAGCCTTTAGCTACCTGTCAGAAAGTAATGCTGAAAGCAGGACTTCTTTGAGCATGAATGGACACTTCAAACTAATTCGGTCTTCTGGTAAATTTCACACCGGGTGACCTGCCGGATAAAGAATATTACAGCCTGTTAATATATATTTTACAAAGATTTATTTTATTCACTGAACATTCAAAAAAAGTTTTGATTAAAATATGTGCAGTTCAGGTAGAGAAGCACTATTTAAAAATCATATATATATATCAATATAGGCTTTTATAAAGTATGTGTATGTGTGTGTGTGTGTATATTAGGGCTGGTAATGATTAAAATTTTCGTGTTCGATTAATCCGAATTTTTTTAATCAATTAATTTCGATTAATTATAACGCACATACAGATCCAACTACATTGGCCTATACACATACAGCACTGCAATGAAGTAATAAAATGAACTAGGATCACACTAATCCAGCATGTTATTAATCTCACGTGCAGTGGCGGAACTACCGCCGGTGCAGGCGGTGCGGGCGCCCGGGGCCTCAGGCTCTGAAATCTCACCAATCCTTCAAAAGAAAATGTTCAGAGGCTTATTGTATGAGATGATGGCTCGTTTTAGGCAGCAAGGGTTAAGTCTTAGCGATGGTCAATAAGTGACAGTCCTTTGGTTACATCCAGGAAGTTTTCTTCAGACTCTTCCTTCTCTCTCTTTTTCCTCTCTCCTATTTCTTCCTTTTTCCATGACTTTTATATGGTTGGGAAGCATTGTTCGTATTGGCGACTCCCCAACCACTATTTACTTTCTTCCAATTGATCGGTTCAGAAATGGTAGTTGATTGGTTATTTCACTCATATCATTTGCATTCAGTTGAGCAAGCCTTGGATGTGTATGATAACTTACTTAACCTCAGACAATAATCATAGGTAATCTCATTCTTGGAACAATCGGGTGGATTAACTGTCTTGGAGTTTGTAAGGGTTTTTTGTTAATTTTTCATTTGTAGTCGTGATAGCCTTCGCCTTTGTATTTCTTGATTAAACACTTGTAATTATTGACCTTGAAGTTAAGTTTCTCTCAGTATTGTCAATTGTGGTTTTATGATTATCTAATCCTTAGACTTCATTTGCAATGTTTTACCTCTTTGAATCAGTTTGGTTGTACAAAAGCTGGTTCCTAAAGGGTCTCTCCTGTATTGTTTGTGTCTTGCTTAATTTGTACACAATAGGCTATTTTGGTTGATTAATTTATCTGTCCAGCACAGACTTCTGGCCCCTTGCATTACAGTGCACAGAAAAGTTTGATTTAGTTTCTGTACAAGTCATAGT
>NW_017307007.1:577507-633892 GCF_000935625.1 Nanorana parkeri
TATATATATATATATAACACTGAGATATTAGTTTAAAAAGTTGCAAGAAATCGAATTAGTGGACACAATATCAAAAGGGTTAGCATACCTGAATGAGCTTTGCATAGAGTAATCAGAGTAAAACTCACAGCATAAGCAAAGACAATTAGTGAGTGACAAACAACAATGAGAGAAGACAGCATAGCATTGCACATGTACATGCTGACTACCAGCTCTGTGCTAATTATGAATTGAAATGCCTCACCCTGGTCTCATATAAAAAAAAACAACAAAAGCCCACAGGAGATAAGCATTTAACTTTAATTAGGTAGACTCAAGTAGGCACAAAATGTACAAAAGGATTTATTGGAAGGCGAGGATCAGTTCACAGAAGTGGTTCTTGGTTAGTAAGATGCACAGACTAATTAAAAGAATTGGGGACATTTTTACACTTCCTGTGCACAATTGAAAGAATATAAAAACTTTGTTTCATGTAGATGATTTACCATTGTATTACAGATCTGAAAATTATCTGAGAGGGCAGTGTGATCTATAAAGGAGATACTTGTTATACTTCCTTTTCTTATCACAAACTATCAATAACTAATTAAAAAGACTTGGATTTTCAAATGCCTGCTTATTTAAAAAGCAGCATAATTCAATGATTTGAATCTGTAGATACTGAAAAGAGAGCTTCATATGAACCATAAACAGAACATTTGATTGCAACGCTGCTAAATTCACACTCCTATGATATTGGAATTAAACCATCAGAATAAGTTCTTGTTCAGAAAAAAAAAAAAATCACGTTTATTAGTGCTTTTTCTCTTTGGAGACATAACTGGTTCCTAAATATAATGCACTTGAAGAGTCCTATGTGGGGTGCCAATAGTGTTGCTATCACTGGTTAGAATTTCTCTTCCCTGTTTTTGGAATTTTTTTAATTGATTTAGAATCACAGAAAGTTTGCACACAAATGTATTTCAGAGCAAATACAGGTGTATTTTCATACGGTATACAATACATGCACGAGCATGTCCAAAGCATAGGTTTCACATTCAGAAACGTACCCCATGTGTGTGCAAACACTGGTACCTATGTTTACAGAGGACAGGATTTACAGCAGTTGTGGATCCTGGGCATGCTGTATCAAAATTCATCAAATGGCCCTTCACGCCCTTTTTGGTTGGCCTCGAGACCCCTTTAATTTACCTTTTGGATAGCTATGTGGTTTTCTCCTCTTCTTTCCTGCATACTTGTTTTTTCTTCTATGAAATCTGTTTACCCCTGTTTGTTTTGTTGTGCTTTCTGCTGCACTGTCAACTCACTATGGACCTCTTCTATTGCTCCAAAGCAATTCCTTAGTTATCTATACAGTGTTCCCTTGAGTGTGGGCCAAGGATTGATTACAGCGCTGTACAGTACAGTGCCCTGATATGCTGATTGGTTTTTGCTGATTACGGACATGGAGTTTCTTTAATGTTACCTTATGCGTGACTTTGTTGCGTGAATCTTAAAATTTGCAATACACTTTCAGTACTTTTTTTTAAATCTGTTTGTTCTGGAATAAGCCACTGAGCACAAGCCCTAACTTGCACTAGCTGCCATTTTAAAGGGTGCAGGGATGAATACCAGGCTTCCTAATGCGGTTTTAAAATGGTGGCTGGAACTCAAGTGGTTAAAGGAGAACTATGGGGTCAGTGTTTTTCCCCATAGTTCTCCTTAGGGTAACGGGAGGACACAAACTAGCGTCCTCCCGTTACCCTAAGCTCAGTATACCGCGAGCTATACTGAGACGCCGCAGCCGGAGCGGATCCCGACTTAGATGACGGGATCCGCCCAGCTGCGTGAGTGACAGCTGGCTCTGCCTATCTTCTTCAGACTCTTCCTTCTCTCTCTTTTTCCTCTCTCCTATTTCTTCCTTTTTCCGAGAGACGAGCGAACGCGGTATGTGTTCGCTCACCTCCCGATCTACTGAGCCGACCTGTGACAGTCTCATTGTCACAGGTCGGCTAGAACTATGAGGTGAGTGAAAAGCACTCACCTCATAGTTCTCCTTTAAAGAATTTTATAGGGTATGTCTTACTTTTTTCACAACCTGATGATCGTTTGGCATTTTTACAATATTGATCTCCTTTTTACATTTTTGTTATATCCTTTGTAACTTTTACATGGTGAAGGTGTTCCGTTATTTTGATATTTTTTAGTGCCATTTTCCTATTCTTTTTGGCTATTTTCACATTGAACATGAGCCAATAGGTTTCCTTTTAGCCTTTTAAACTTACTGCCCATGGGAATATACTTTGCATTGTGTTTGCAAACAGTTGATTTGAAACCTTTTCATTTCTATTCTTTGTTGTTCGACAGTATTCCCTCCCTGCCTAAGCATTTCAGAGCAGCCCTCAGCATTGTAACATCTTAAAAATAAGAGCCTTTATCTTTCCAGTATGTGTTTGTTTTTCTTTAAACTTAAACTAAATGAAATCATGTTATGGTCACTGCTATCCAGATTTTCTTTCATATGAACATTTTTGATAAGCTCCGCCTTGCTAGAGATTAACGGGTTGAGCAGAACATAATGTCTAGTTGGGGCCTCTACAAACTGTACCATAACATTGTCCTGTTTTAAATTAAAGGCTTTTTACTGTTCTAGCAGTACCATTACACCAATCAATTTTAGGGTACTTAAAATCACCCATTAATACCACTGTTTCAGTGTCTGTAAGGAGGAGTCTCTTCCTCCTTATTAACACTGGGGAGCCTATAACAGACTTCAGTAATTAACTTCATAGTATGTAAACCCATATGCAATTTTATGCATTGTGCTCAGCAACATCACCCTCTCTATCAACAAGGTCCCCTTTCACTCTCACTTTTAGAACACGTCTCACATAGAGATAGATACCACAAAGCTGTCATTTTACCCTGCTTCTTTGAAATAGAGCACAGCTAAAAATATTAACAGCTTAATCATGTGAAGAATTAAGTCAGTGTTCAGCAATACCAATTGAATCATACTGCTCTTCATGTTTCAGTTCTCCTATTTTGTCTTGACAGGCATACTTACCCCTCCACCCTCCACATCAACCCCATTAACTGCCTGCTCAGTGAACAGAAGACTCCTCTCAAGGTTGTCAGGTCTACTCAGTGTTGCAATTTGTTAGATCTCTAATATAATCTTTCAAAAGGGCAACTGGCTCACATTTGTCATCCTGATGCTGTTGCTCCATTTGTGAATACATATGGCACACTGTGCAGTGAGCAAACTCTTTAACCTTGCTAGCACTCATCATTCCAGTTACAGTGTTTATGTTTCTTACAGGAGTTTAAAATGTTTATTAGGCCCCTTTCACATGGCCACTCCAGTCGGGCCTGCCTGTTAGTTTTTCAGGTGGACCAGAACAGATGCCCAAAGCAAGTTTATGGGCAGCCGTGTGTAAATGGACGGGTGTCTGTTTACACCTGGCTACTCCCGCCACCGCCTGGGTTCTGAAAAACAGATGGATCAGAGATCCATTTTGCTGGACTGGATCATGCTGGATTGGGGGTAATCTGATGTAAACAAACACATGTCCCTTTACAACAGATACCCCTTAGACACTCATGGGGTCCGGTAATTGCAGTTTTTTCCTCCATCGCAGGGTGGAGGAAAAAATTGTACAGACACCGACCTAACAGTGGTGACATTTGCTCTGTACTGCTGTAATCAGCAGATAATCTGCGCACGGATCTTCTCCTGATCAGCCCGCGTGAAAGCGTTAAAGACTTCTTTTGTTTAAAACTCCTGTGTTTTCAACTTCACTTATACAAATCCACTTAGTTCACAGTACATCTCTGAGCAAACTTAAATGTTAGTGGACCAACTACTTATATCACACCTGTAAACAAATAACACCCCTTAGTTAACAAACTGAAAGGAAGAAAAAAGTGCAATTAGAAACATGAGGGAGAGGCCCCTTTCACATTGGCAGTCCGTTCAGTTCAGCTTGTCAGTTTTTCAGGTTGGTTTGATCATATGCCCAATGTAACTCTATGGGTGGCTGGCTGTAAATGGACGTTTATCCATATACATCCTATTACCCCTGACTCCATCTAGGGTTGTTCATGACCTGAAATCGAATGTAAACTGACACATGTCTGCTTACATCTGACTCCCCATAGACCTAACATGATCTGGTAAGTTCAGTTTTTTCCTCCAACATAAGATGGTGGAAAAAGTGAATGGACACAGATGTCACAATGGTGACATCCATTGCATACTGCTCCAATTAGCAGGGGATTCATGCATGGATCCCCTGCTAATCAAAATGGATGCTGCCCATGTAAAAGGGGCCAAAAGTAGAAAAAAGTGATTTAAAAATCTAAAAGTAAGGACTACAAAAAAGAAATAGAAAGAGGAAACACACAGCAGTAAAGGTATTTTGAAAAGGAAAACAATTCCAGTTATTATTTCAACTTATATCAACCCACTTATTTGACAATCCCTATGTAACAGTATGTTGCTGTCCATGGTGCTAGCAGAAACTGCTTCTGTTCATAAAGCTTATTCATCATTCTAAGGCAAAGTAAAGCTTTACTTGCAATTAGCCAAAGCAAAGCAAAGCAAATCTGAACCTCATAAGAGTCTCTTAAACACCACTGAAGTAATTGATGTTACTTCCACCTACTTTGTTGAGGACATGCTATATTCAATCTGCAGTGCTTGTGTTCATAAGTAGTTCTTCAGTGCTCACAACATAGCTGTTTTGCAGAGGTGGATCAACAGATAAATTATCTTGAAGAAGTTGTTTGTCATCTCACTATGTGATGCCCTTTAGATGAAAGTACAAAGCAATGGAAAGGATATTTGTTGTGTTGAACTTTTGCATTAGACATTTAACCCTTCATATTTCTGTTTGGGAATGGTATCTAGTTCTAATCTTGTGTGTGTGTATCTTTACAGTGCTCATGTGACCTCCTATATAGTTAATAAACTATAAACATTTATTGTAATTGTAATGAATGAATACAAGTAAATAGCAATAATAATAATAGTTGATACACTACCAATGTTTTCTGCAGCCCTGGCTCGATGCCAGTAACATTAAAACCTAAAGAAATGCATAAAACTCTGAGAATTAAAGCTCTTCCCAAGCAAAAAAAGAAATAAAGTTAGAAACGGAGATAGATGCAAGAGCTTACAATTACAATGTGACAATAAGTAAAACCACATTCATGATAGCAATAGGTAATGTAAGAGCACACTTTATACCAACCTTTGGATGTAGACAGAGGTAGAATTAGGAACAAATCAGATCAGCTGGCAGCAACATCATTTCCTATCCTTTCATGAAAAGTCTGCACATTCCTTTATGTAGGTCAAAGTGGGATCATTTTATGTGTAAGTTACAAGGATTTTTAGAGATCAGTTATGCTACTAATATCACCTGTGACTTGTTACAAAGTGGGAAAATGTGTTCTCTATGGAGTAAGCAATAAAATGTACTTAGAAGATAGTAGTTAATCACTACTACATACTACTTGTGTATCTTACACCACAACATGCCACAGATCACTAGATCTCAGTGCTTAACGGCAGGCAATTTTAGCAGTATGATTGATCTCTTAAAAAATCCCCCGTGTGACTTACATACAAACTCCAGGAGTTATAGGATATTAAAAATAAGGGAGCAAAAATGTGTAACCTTTAAAAATAATGAAGTCTTTGAAAGCTGGCAGCTGGCAAATCAGCCAAAATAACCGACTTGGTGGGAAATGTGCAACTTCTCATTATTCAGTATGTTAGGAAGTAAAAAAAATTGATTTATGTCCAAGACTCATAACCAGTACTCCATAGGACATCCCACACGTCACACTGATCATGTGATTAGGAAAGGAAGGCTCTTAAAGGGGACACATCCACTTAGGTGTGACTATGATGGCATCATAATGGTTCCTTCTTACACAAACCTGTCTCTGCCACAGCGCTTCATTTAGTAACTTGATGGAACTTTTAATACATGCTAAATGTCTCCAAATGTGGTTTTTCAGAGAAGATTTTATTTCACTGGTTAAAGGGTTTATTCTAAAAAGAATTACTGGACATATCAATAATCAGTAGTTTCCTGTAGTTGTTTTTTAAGCCTTAATTTCCACATGCACAGGAATAATGTGGTAAGACCACCTACAATGAATTCAGGGAATGATTCACAGATTTACTGGTTTTACACAGATCCATTTACCAACTCTCTATAAATAAAGTTCCAATAAAGTAGAAAATATTTCTCTCTCACACAACCTGTGGCACTGAACGCTACTCTAATGCAAATAAATCATCCCCTGAAGCCTCTTTAAAAAGCAGCACTTCAGGAAACATCAACCTCCTTTTTCCCTGCAGTGCTCCCACCAACCTAGTCATCGTTACTATGTCCTGTTGTAAACCAGTGAGCGCAGTAGGAGAGCAGGAGTTTGAGACTCCCAGAAGTGTTATTTCTTAAAGTAATTCAGTGGACAATTTCTCTGTGTTAGAATGGCATTGCAGGCAGCAAGAGAGGTATGTTTTTCTTCCTCCCTTGTAGGGAGCTCTTTTACTGGAGCTTTTATCAACAGAGTCTCTTTAATCCAAGAAGATGTAGGAAATGTTTTATAGGATTTAAAAAAAAAAAAAGACCAATATAATATCAGTATGTGTGCAGCTAATGGCAATTTCAAGACTGTGGTAACCACCTTTATTACATGTAGCGAATATTCCAACGATTCATATTGTATGTTTTGCAAGGATGAAACTGATAATAATTATGTGTGTATAATTTTTTATGCTGCACAATTTTTGGTCCCTCTTGCATTATGCTTTTCTGTTGGGGGGCATTGACAAAAGTGAGCATTCCAAGTAAAGGCATCTCTTCTTCTGACAAAAACCCCATCTGGGGTGAACAGCTATGATATCTATGCCTTATCAGCATAGTTACAAAATCCCTGCTCATCTAATTGATGTTATCCCTCATTGGTTTTCTGGTGTCCTCTGATACAGATACTGTACTTGCACACAACTTTATCATTCGATAGCACCAGAAATGCTCTATAAACTGATTTTCTATCACTAATAGCTAAGACATTGGTCATACTTAATATGCCATGTAACTCATTTAAAGTCGAAGAGTAAAAATGTTTTCATCAAATATTAAAGACTGTATTAATACTACTATAATTTGTCTACATGATTTATGTCCATCATATTTTCTCATTTCAATTTTTCATAGCAGAAGAGAAGTGCTTCTTTATTATACTTTACTTTGTATACATTATTCAAAACTAACTGATGACAAATGAATAGACATAGTAATAATGCGTGTTTGTTCCATTCAGTGAAACACTTTTCATGGTCTGCAGATGCAGGGGGCAGGACCGGGATACAATTGCTTAACAGATGTTACCTTTTATGTAGGTTTGCCTGATAATCCTAATCTACTTTTCATATCATGTGGTTACATGCTGTTAATGTTAAAAGCAGCACTTCCCATATGAAAAGGCACTTCAAAGCACATAAAAAGACTAAAGTTAAATTATGGCTTCACAGGGACTTTTAGGAAGAAAGGTGTCTTGGGAACATTTCCAGTAAAATAATATAAAAGAATTTAAACACATGAATTCTGTCTAATAAACACATTGTGTTTCTCTTTCAGGATGAGAAAAACCAAGTTTTAACAACAAATATATGGCTGCAAATGGTAAGTATGTTTGCATGCTTCATATACTTAATGTTTGAGTTTTCGTAACAGCTCTAGTAACATTGTTTAATGTTTTCATTAGGGTTACTGCAAATATTGAAAGGTCAACTACACCAAAACATTGATATTTCAGCTTTGCATGTTTTTTTGCAAGTTGAATCAAATGCTAGCTTTATATACAGTATATGAAGTGATGGTGCCACAATCGCATGTCAATGTTACTGTGAATAAAAATAAACAATTTACAAACTAGTGAATCCAGGCAGTGAGGCCTGACTCAGGGCTTTGTGGCAGGGACCAGGGACATGCTAGAAAGTGCTAATAATGGATTTTTTAAGAACCACGAAAACCTGAAACTGATAACTATATTGCACTGGGGTCCCCAGTTTAAATACCAGATAAGATAATACCTACATGGAGTTTGCATGTTCCCTCTGTGCTGTGTGGGTTTCCTCCCAGGCTCCAAGGACATACTGAAAGGTTAATTGATTCCTGTCCAAATTGTCCCTACTACAGAATGTATGTATGTATGTATGTATGTATGTATGTATGTATGCATGTGGGATGGGTACCTTAGATTGTAAACTTTTTAATGGCAGGGACTGATGTGCATGTACAGTATGTATAGCGCTGCAAAATTGTTTGCACCATTTACATACTTGTAATAAATGTAATGAATGCTATGGTGGATTTACAGCCACTCAATGGGTAGCTAGTGCCCTCTGAATAATTTGTCATAACTTCATAAATGTCCCAATTAGGGATGTTCAGATACCAAGTACCGTACAAGTACAGATACGTTTCCAGCTCCAAGACTAGACTAGAGAAAAATTTTAAAGTTAGGAGGCAGCTGTCATTTTTTAGGAGCTTTCAGAGCTCCTGGGATTCGTGCATCCCTGTTTTGATGTATTATTTTTTTTAAATATATGTATATAAGGGATACCATTTTTTTAAAGTACAAGTACTGATACTTGTCCAAGTACTCACAGATACAAGTACTGATACGTTTTTGTTTATTGTCATATGACAGTTTTTCTAAAACAATACAGACTAATGATTTCAGGACAGTGTTGCTGCAACTGCTGCAACCCTGGTAGTTCTCGTGAAAATGCCAAGTATCGGCACTGGTATCTGAACTGATATCTGAACATCCCTAGTCCCACAAATCAAAAATGAATGACATTCCTTTGTTCTAGGCTAATTGAACTCCCAGACCATCTTCAGAACAACATAAGTTTTGGCAGCAGATAGCCTCTATATAAAAAATAAACCCTCCACTTTCCTCCATAGGTAGAATGACAGAAGCTGTCACTAAAGTAATGACATATGGGATAAGGTTAGATAGAAGAACTCCAGGATGTATTCTGATTAACTTTTGCAGTGGGGCTACCCCATTGGTGTTTGCTCATGAAGAAATGAAGAACAGGTTTGCTTCATCCACCGCCTCCCTGGTCTACACCAAGCACATTTTCTTTTATTACCCTCCAATCTGTTCAGCCACCGGGATCAAGAAATAAAAATTGTATGGCCAGGCATAGAGGAACATATGACCCACTCCCCATCCTCTTACATGACAAGGCTGGTGCTTTAAGATTGTCCCAGTGTTGTCACATAGGGTAAGGGAGACAGTCCTGAGTCCTGTGCAAGCTGCAACTAAAGTTTACTTAGGGCTTCCTTTCATTGCTTTCAGTGGCCAAATGGAGCAGCAGGGGAGTAAAGAAAAGATAAACATGCTGCTGGGTTTCAAATCAAAGCACATTTTAGCTAAACAATTCAACTCTGTCTTGACTGGGATGAAATTGTGAGCATATATGTATGGCTATTCCATTCTACTTTTGTCTTATTAACACTTTTCATTAAACAGTCTTTGACCAACATCACCATTTTACCTTCCTTGCAGGAGGCTAGTATTGCTTTTTCGTTTTCCTGATTACTCAAATCAGGTGCACAAATTGCTGATACATTTATAATAAGCCAGTGCCTAAAATCTGACAAACACATGCCAATGAACCATTTTTCATTTTAGGATTTTCATTTAGACGCCCCTAGCAAGCTTTTTAAAACAGGTTTACAGAAATAAATACAGCAATCAGAGAAATTGTTCTTTTTAAAGCTGCAAATTTATTGAAATACAGAAAAGGAAATGCTCAAATGACATGAATTATGTGAATTACCTTAAATGCCAGTCATTTACTGCATAATTTCTTGTCACTTCTAAACCTATAAAGAATTTTAGATCTGTAAGTAGATTTTGAATTATCTATTATATTTCTTCTGCTTTGAATGTTAAACCATTCTTGCACATGAATGTGTTGTCTATCCTCATTGTATGTATGTGGATAGGAAAAGTTAAATTGACTTAATATTGCATTTTGTTTATTTAATATTTTTGAATCATACATATTTTCACCTTTCATACTAATTAATGAAAAATATGTTGAGCATCAAGTTTTAAAGACTCTGGGATCACTGTTGTGTTGGCCACAACAACCAATTAGCTTCTCGCTATATAGGTCAGATTAAAAACTACTAAAAGACCAAGGATTGGGTGCTATGGACAATTATTTACACTTTATAATTTGTTTATACTCAGTCTGCACCAAATATTTTAAGTCAATCTAATAAAGACATATTAGGGTTAAGATGGCACTAAACTCAGGAGTTAAATCTGTGTATTGTAAAGTAGCCACTGCTCCAAGCTCGCTCCTAGACTATAAATTAGTAAACTAAATGTGAGATTGTAGTCTATCATGTAAGTGATCACGGAGTGGTGGCTACTTTATAACACACAGGGACCATGGGGAACAACATAGCCACCCTCCAGAAGGAAGGACACTGTCAGCACCAATTTAGAGATGATTTGTGGATCTACAGCCGAGTGATACACAAATAAGAAACATTTTTGTTAATAGTTAAGGTACTTGAATGCATTTTTAAGATTTAACTCCTGAGTTTAGTGTCACTTTAAGTATGTCTTTACATACATAAGTATGCTCCCCCCAATAATGTCAAAAAAATCATAATGGACAAGGTTTCTTATGAAAGCAGTTCCGTGACTTTCTCTAAGGTTGTGGGGGTATAAGCTTTTGGTGAGGCACAGACAGGTCAGTCAACTGCAATCTGGACAATGTACAGACAGTTGCACACAGCTGTAGAAGAAACTTTAATTGCAATGATGAAGCATCCAAAGCAGAACGTAATCCTGCTAGGCTCAGCTCAACTCTTAAAAAGGATAATGTTTTTCAGTGGCAGAGAACTAAAATGTCTTTTAAAATAGAATATAGTTACTCACATCAGGTAGAGCAACAGAAAAAAACATCTCAAAGTTGCCCAACTTCTTTTACCTTTTGGCACTCTCTTGTTTACTTACCAAAACCATAATAAACTGTTTTACCTCCCCCTAAAAATTGGTTCATTTTCCTGTTCTTTGATAAAACTTGCATTGCTATAATCACAAAATGTTTTATCATCCACCTCAAGGTAGTAAAATTCCTATTCAGGGATATGGACAAGTATCTGACCTCATCAGCATCCTGGGATTGAATGTAACTGTGATTCAGCATTGGCACTGTCTTTGTATACCATATCTTAATGTATTTGTGCATTAGATGTAGTTTGAAATAATACTGTAAATAGCATGCCTGGAAGGTTAAAAATGACAAAAGTGTCCACGTAAATAATAAAGGATGAAGATTAATCTCAGCCATCAGTGACCTAATAAATCACATTTATTTTTGAATAAACAATAGTCTGAACCTTTGAAGATGAACTCCAGGCATACACACTTTCATTTAGCTATGATATTCAATATTCACAAAGGATATAAATCCATATTGTAGACACCAAATTCCTTTGCAACACCAGATGTTATGATTGTAAAAGTAGTAATGACATAATCGCTGTGCTGTACATAGCCTGTAAAGAGAGCTGAGCTGTGGGAGGGGCCCAGCAAGTCCGACCACTACAGGCTGCCTGCAGAAAACTAAAGAAGGGGGTGGATACAAGACCAGTCACCTTGCACAAGAAGAGAGAGCATCAGTACCCGGTCTTTATTACAGGAATGGTCACATGATTGATTACTGCACTTTGCTGAAATAAATACAGAAAGAACACCAAGATTAATGTAAAGATGCACAAGGCTATTGTACATTATACAATATTTGTTTAGCCTGAATTTCAGCTTTAAGCCTGGGAAAAAATGTGTATTTTATTGTCCTTTTAGTTATACCATCCAGAAGTTGGACTGTGCAAAATCTAAAGACACAGCCTTTTAAACATCAATATATACAAAACAGAAACATTCTCATGTTGTTCCAGTCTAAACCTGTTGTGACACTCACTTCTTTTGAATCCTTTGTCTTACAAGCTTGTGTTTATCATGTGAATTAAGGCAATATGGTCAGTGGACCAGCATCCAGGAAATTAGGCAATTTAAAGTTTATTATGCTGATAACTGATCCAAGCCAAGGGTGCACATTCTTTCCCTGCCTGATTATTACCACTTAAGAAAATCCAATGGTATGTGCCTACCTTTGTTTGTGTAGGTAAGGATCACATGACGTTTTTGTGGATTTCCACACATAATACATTGTTCAGTTTGTTGAAATAAAATTTACAGTAATTATATATATTATTTTATTCTTGAATGAACAGTGCTCTGGACTACAATAGGCAGTTTGCTTAGTACAGAGTGCCCTGTTAAGTAGAGCCAAATTACACATAGAATCAATAATACATTAATAGAGCAAAAACATTAGCACAAACGTCATCACTTTATTTTTATATGATATAAATATTTTTCAAAGATGTTTTTGTGCCCTTTATTTTGTTTTAAAAAGCTGTGGGAAAACATGATTTTTGATCATCTATGAAAGGAAGCAGGAGAGCATTCAGGAATTTTTAACTGACCGTGACCGCAATGAAACATGTTGGAACAAAGAGATAACAGTTTCCGCTCCACTCCTTGAAAAGCAATGCAATCAGAGTTATTGTATATTTTTTCTAAACAATCAGCTGATCCGCAATTGCATGCTCCATGCAGTATGTAATCTTACATGCAGGCACGCTGGCTTTCTGTCCATTTATAAGCTTTTTCCTGCCGTTAGATCTTGGCCCCTGACTCGTATAGTGTGCTTTCTAATGGTATTTTAAAGGTAGGTAAAGTCCTGTTCTTTCAGTCATTTTATTCCCTGCCAGTTGAGTAATACTGTTTTGAATGACAGCTGTACATTTTGTTGGGTGTCGTATAATTCCCTAGGACGTGGGAACAGAAAAGTGCTTTTAATCCATTTTTTCTCCTTTTACACTTCAGTATTGGACAGATTACTATTTACAATGGAATGTGTCTGAATACCCTGGAGTGAAAAATGTTCGTTTCCCAGATGGACAAATTTGGAAGCCAGATATCCTTCTATATAACAGGTATGTGTTTAGCTTGAACAAAAGCCTTTGTGTTCATTAGTTCAAGAGATTAGCAGTGTGCATGTGGCAGTAATAGAATTAGCTGCCATAATTTAAAGGAGTGCTGAGTCACTGTCCAAGAACAGAATAGTACAGAATAACCCGGGGTTATTGCCGAAACATAACACATCTTAAAATAAATTTGTTTATATTAGTTGGTTTTTATTTACGAAGCAGATGGTGAAACTGCAGCTTTATATATCTTATGGTTCTCCAGCTGTTGCTCAACTGAATATGCATGATTCCAACCAGCAATAGCCCAGAAAGCTGATATATTTCTTGTGTATGATCTACCTGGTGTTATCAGATTGGGATCTCTTAAAAAATAACCAGTAAAACTGAATTACTAAAGGAGTAAAACATGTTCACTTACAAGTTGAATGTTTGCTTAGCTTAGTGAATAAAGTCAGACTGTATTCATTTTAATTGTCCAGTTATGTGCAAGGCAAAATCCTGCTTGTTTGTTTGTTTATTTGCCTGCACATGATTGGGTATTCAAGGTGAATGCTCCTTTGCAAAGTAAACACATGCATTGCTAAGTGAAAGTTGCAAACTTCTTTAGTAAATCATCTCAATATCTGCCAAGTCGTGCAGGTCATTCCAATGCATATGCAAAAGCTTTGCCTTTCTAAATCTAAAAATAAGCTCTTGCAAACAGCTTCCTTTAGATTTTTGTTGGCTTTCATCTGCGCTCTAGCATTATGGGGTTGATTTTACTAAAGGCAAATAAGCTGTTCAGTTTGCAAAGGAATTTTCACTTTGCTAGGACATTTACCCACTAGCTTAGGGAATGAGATAAAGCTCTGCTGACTTCCAGCAATCAATCAAGTGCAAGCAAAAATACTGTTTTCCCCATGCACATGATTTGGTATTATTTGCAAAGTAAATCTTCACCACATTTTGCAAAATGCAAATTCACTTGCTAAGTAAACAGCATATTTGCCTATAGTAAATCACCCCTGTGTCTTATATTTAATGTAAATGTAACAGTCCTTAGCCTTAGAGACACCAAAGATATTGTTTTTTTTAAAATAGCCATAGGCTATTACAGCTGATGAGAAGGTGCCAGGTCAAGGAAAGTTACCAAGCTATGGCAATGGAGGAGTAGAAAAATGCATTGAACCACATATGTAAAGGGCTGTTATATCATTTAGTATCAATTAATTCCTTCATGAGAAAGTAGTTACTAAAGCATGTTGGAGGTGAGAAGGGAACCTCATTGTTGCCACATAAAGTAAAAAACAAGTGAGAATAAGTAGAAAATAATAAGCCTGTTAAACCCTGTATTTTGGCAGCAATTACTTTATTCTAACTTAATTTACATTAGTGGCTTCTGATACTTCCTATGCAAGGGACCGTTATGAGCCTGCACAAAGTATTGTTGAAAATTGTGGGTAAAAATGATTTTGGTCCAGTAAGAGGAGATAACTGGCCGCCAAGTACTGATGATAGCCAACATTTGAGCAACCTATAAAAGAAGGGAAAAATGTGTGATTTTTTTTTCTGGGACAATATATGTTGTGTGTAGATGATGGAGTGACAAGTTGATGGCTCCCCTTGCTGAAAGCAGTTTAAGACTGTTGCTAGTTGTTAGTGAATAAATTAATACACAAATTCCTCTTTCAAAGATGGTATATATTGAAGCAAATCTTTTTGAAGAATTACCATTTTTCCTGTGTTATGGAAGAAATTTTATATTTGGATATATCAACAAGCCTCATTAGAAAATGGGGTATACTTTTAAACAAAGTCCTGCTTAGTGATCAAGTAACCCAGGGTTGAACAATATTTGCAGCTTTATAGTACTCAAAAAAGAAAAGAAACCTCAAGCCTTTAGATGCCTACTTTTTTGTAGATACCTACAAATCCACAGGAAGGTGGGGATTGCAAGTTGGAGATAAACCATATCAAGCAGTTGGAACAGGATAGAGATACCAATAAAGCAGTGCTTTAGTACTAACGTAGTAAAGAATACATGGTTGTAGTAATGTATTTATGGAATAAAGTATACTAATGCCAGAAAAGGATTGTGCATTCCATTTGCGTAGGTCACATTTAAAGTATATCTAAAGGATCCTGTGTGACAGTTTAAAAAAATCACAGATCTAGTTAATACATGATGCACGAACCTCATAAAGTAAGCAAAAAAAACTTCCCCCCCCCCTTGCGTGAGCCAAATCCTCTTCCATTTGTGGCTCACATGCGCTCCCTCCCAGAAACTGCAGCCCACAGTGGGAGGGTTTCAGCAGGACTAGGTGTGGCCAGGTTCTGAATGGCAAACTACAGGATTATGAATCAGTGCAGATAGCCACACCTCCTGCATCATCTTCTTATCCTTCGGTAATACAAGGAGGCACAGCCTACATGAGAGCTTACACTGCTCTGAATTCAGGAGAAGTAGTGCATAATTTTTGTCAACCCATCACAGGAAGCTGCATTAGGTGACTTCACTAGCAGGATCAAGTTTGCAGGGGTACTGCAAGAGAAAACTGCAAATGCAGATACATTTAGAATTAAGTGCTGCAGCACATTTTTTTTATATTGGGATATATTGGGATGATAGAGTAGTTTTCCTGATTTTGCTAAATGCTGACTGAAAGGATGGGGAGAAACATACAGTATCATCTGCAAACAAGTCTACTTTAAGTTCCTGAGAACTCACTTAAGGCCATATAATATTGGGATAGTTAATGACCAGCGCTGTCCGCAGCCACTGTGAATGTAGACTGGCTGAGGAAGGGAGCTAGGAAGTTTCAAGTAAGCACCAGGATTACAATGTAGGATTTGCAAGGTCTGCGTGAAGGCATCTGAGATTCCAAGCCTAGCCAATGTAGCAAAAGTATATTGCCATCGAAAGCCTTTTCAGTGTCGAGTTGTCAGTGACAAGTGCTAATAGCATTATTTCAGATTTTTGCTTATTAATTAAGTCAACCAGGCTTAGAATCTTGCTGATGTTATCAGAAGCCTGGTGCATTAATATTATTCCCATATGTACTTTATCAACCTATATAGGATGTATATTTATTCACTATATTAGTAAATATTAACATGAATTTGTTTTTTCAGGTGCAAATTTAATAGAAAGATGGGCTAGTAGCACTTTAGGTTAAGTTGGTTCTTGCGAATAGTTTAAATGGATGAGATGGTCGTTTTTTTAGTGGGAGGGGGGCGCATAGTTAGCCAACATAAATACTGTACATTGTATACATTTCTTTGTCTGGAGAATAATATGGCACATAATTGTTTTTGTATTTTAAATAACATTGTAATAAGAAAATAAATTCCACTCATGTATTACATTTTTTCAATGCAAAAGAAATGATGTCCCTTGTTATTCCTGTGTCTCCTGAAATTTTGGAGTGTGTTGGGGAAAAGCAACTCTGTAAAACTACTGTAGTATTATAGGGAAATGTTATAGCTTTTATCTGGGTTGGAGGAGTTGGCTATATTTTAGATATAGCATTTAGACAGGATTTGTCCTTGATAAGCTAACATATTCTCCTTAGATTGGATAACAATTTATTAGGCTTATTAGTACATTTGAAAAAAGTTCATTGGTTCCACCAAACTTCTTTCTTTCTGTGTTAGAAGTGCAGAGAGCTGAAGTCTTGAATGTGCTTGAAAAGATAATGCGAACGATGCTGTTCCTTTGAGTATTTCAAATACAGCTTGTCTTCTGGGTTCCAGAGTTGAGCTTTGGTTAGGAGGTCAATTGAATAAACAGGCCTTTAATGTTACCCTTATGGCCGAACCAAGTGAATGATAGTGAATTATAGTCACTGTTTTGATTTGTAGAGGAGGTTTGAGCATTAATTTACATTTGGGACCAAATATTAGGGTTAAACACTAAATAATAATTTATACAAACACTATTGTGAAGCCTAAAAAAAGTGTGATGGAAGGAAAAGACTATTGCTTGATGCCCTGTTGATTAAAGTACATTGCTGTCTATTTTCTAAAGTTAGTGGTTTAAAAAGCAATCAGTATGGTGCTCCCTCTTTGCATTGTAGTTCAGGGCAGTGATGTGCATATGACTCATAAAAAAAGCATTTAGGTAGAAATGGTTTTAGTTTTTGTAACAATTGGCCATTTAGCTAAAAATACTGCTTAGTGGTGCAATTCATGCAGGTTTTTGGTACACTTGGGTAAAAATGAATTTCAACTAAATTAAATTTGTTACTTGTATTGATGGAATGCAAAACCTGCAGATAGCCAAGTTAATTTTCTACTGTTTGAGAATCACATGCTCCAGAGAACATAATGAGCCGTTTTTTGCTTTATCCTTAATATTGAATTAAAGCATAATTTTCTATGCTAATGCAAAAGAAACAATATAAAAGCATCATGCAATAAAATGTAAATGATCTATCAGCAAGAAAACTGTCTCCCTTCCTAAGTTTTTTTTTGTTGCAGATGGCAAAATTATATTCTAAGAGTCTATGCAGCATTAAGTCTGAGAATTTACTCTGTTTTGGAATAGGTTTGTGACTGAACTTTAAAATGACTTGCTTCTCTAGCAGCAAAGGATTTATTTTCCTTCTGATCTTCTCTGCGATAGGGATGGATCCATTTTATGCACAAGTAGTTACTTTTCAATGTATGAAATATGAAGCCGATTTCTCTAAGCCACCCGATCAGCCCTTGCTCTGAATTGAAAAGAAATCTAGAAGTGGATGATGTATATTTGGCTAAATAGTCTTAGTAAATAATTGTTTCTTTCAATACCTGTGGAGTCAAGTCCTTAAGTTGCAGATCAGAGTAAGATAACCCTGATAATGATTACAGTGTTCAATAGCTCACTGCATAAAAGCACAGTGAAGGGAAATTTACTTTTGGATTGCTTGTGAAATCTATGCTAAGCTCTCAGTAATTGCTCTCACCTCTTACCTGATATGGAAGATGACTGGAATGCAGTTAATGCATAAAGTAGTTTAAATATTTTGTTGGATTTATCATACAGATTAAAGAATTCAAGAATAAGAAACGTAACTAAAAAGTAGTGAAATTGAATTTAAGAATTAGAATAATTAATAAACATTTAGCACTGTTCACAGCTATATATAGTTCCAATTTATAACACAGAGGAGCTCAACATTCTCCCAGAGGAAGAAAAAGAACAGTTTATTTTTTTAATCTAGTACTTATTTATTTTGAATTTAACATTTGCTAGGCAACAGAACTGTAACTTTCCTGCATTCTCCCGGTTTTATGTGCTAGCTTTGCTGTTTTGTGGATTTCAGCATAGTTATGGCCTGATATTGAAGGTAAATATTGGTAACAAAAAAAACAAACACAATACTTTTTCAAATATGTTTTTTTTATTTATTTACATTTTACCTGCATGCACAGTGAACTGGTTAGGGGACCCCGAACCTCAGTTCACCAGGGAAGGGATAACCACGATTTCCCTTGCACATAAGCCCATCTTCATCAGTACTTTTGTAAGTTGATGAAATATGGAAGGTAAATATTATTTTTTTTAAAATATCTTTAAAAAAAAATCTGTAGTGTTTTTAACATTTCTGCTACATTGTAAACAGGTTAGGGGTCCCTTCAATACAGTTTAAAAGGGAAAGGATGATCACCTACATATCTTGTGCATAACCCCTTCCCCCTGTCCGGATCCCCCCTGGGTGCTGAATAGCCCCATCCCTGTTTGCATTAGGAACCAATGTTCTACAATCTTAAAGATCGTGCAGGCATGTCTTGAGTGCTGGGCTGGTTAGATATGGGGAGGGGCATGTTAGGTTTTTTGTAACATGCAGTTTAACTATTTTGGAGAGTTCTTGCTGGCAAATGTACCTGCAGGCTTGAACCATAACTAACACCCAAAGACAAATATATATATATATGTATATATACAGTATATAAGTCATTAGAAGTGAGGGCTGCATTAGTTTTTTCAGAACAAGAACATTTTTAGCAAGTACAATACCTACAAGTAAAATACCTGTTGTTCTTGCCAAGTGCCCGTGTCACTGCCTGTGAGCTGTACTGAAGACAAACATGTTAGTCTACTATTCCTATCAGCCACCATGTAATAAAAATGACCAAAGGTAGTAGTCATGGCTGGTAACAACCAAAGCTTCTTTCAAAAGTATAGTGGAGAAGGAAATGTACCCCCTCAGGGACAGCAACCATATTTTTCACAGGATTACCAGGTAAAAATAAGGAGAACAAAAAACACGAGTGCAGCCACAACATCTAATAACTAATAAACTGCAATATACAATACTGTGCAAACGTTTTAAGCAGATATGAAAAAAATGCTGTAAAGTAGTAATGCTTTCAGAAATAAAAGTGTTAATAGTTTATTTTGATCAATTAACAAAATGGAAAGTAAATGAACTAAAGAGAAATCCAAATCAAATCAATATTTGGTGTGACCTCCCTTTGCCTTGATGTTGAGATCAGGGCTTTGTGGGGGTCAAATCATCACTTGCAGGACTCCTTGTTCTTCTTTACGCTGAAGATAGTTCTTAATGGCATTGGCTGTATGTTTGGGATCACTATTGATCCTCTCCAAATCTCCAACCCCACTGGCAAAAATGCAGCCCCAGACATGCAAGTAACCTCCACCATGCTTCACTGTTGTTGCAGACACTGATTATTGTACTGCTCTCCAGCCCTTCGGCGAACAAACTGCCTCCTGCTACAAAAAGCGTCCCTTTAGGTCAAAAGCGGTTTTAGACCAGGTAGAAAACAGTTATAGTAAATTAGAATCACTTGCAGAATTGAGCGATAGCGATTCGTTGGGAAATTCGTCATCAGACACTGAAAGTGACGACAGCGACGATTCTGCGACCAAACTCAGTGCAAACGTTTTAAGCAGATATGAAAAAAATGCTGTAAAGTAGTAATGCTTTCAGAAATAAAAGTGTTAATAGTTTATTTTGATCAATTAACAAAATGGAAAGTAAATGAACTAAAGAGAAATCCAAATCAAATCAATATTTGGTGTGACCTCCCTTTGCCTTGATGTTGAGATCAGGGCTTTGTGGGGGTCAAATCATCACTTGCAGGACTCCTTGTTCTTCTTTACGCTGAAGATAGTTCTTAATGGCATTGGCTGTATGTTTACAGTTCAGTTACATAGATTCTTCAACACAATTTGACATTTCTCTACATTAAAATCATCACCATCATAGATTATATAACAATCCAGTGATGTCATGACATCTTCTCCCCAGCTGCTAATATTATTAGAGCTTTGCCCAGCATTTTTTTACCAGGTTATTTCAGAATCATGTAAATAGCAGTTTTGTTGGGAAAGTCTCTACCACCCATGGATCATGTACCCTCAACAGTACCCATGTACTGTTGATCAGTCAACCTGTTGCATTATTAAAATATAGGTGCCAAAAATATAATTTAGGTTTAAAATATTCTCATTCCCTATCTCTTAGCAATAGTTGAATCTATGTAACATTTATTCATTTTTCTTCCCATTAGAGACCAATTTGTATTTCTGTGACAAAACTAAGTAGTGCAGCTTTTTTTTTTTGTATTGTAATTTTTATGCTGCGCTATAAAGTAAGCATGACTATTTTTATAGCAGTGATAAGTTAAATATTCATCAGTGATCTCAAGAGAAACTGACGCACAGTAGAATTATTACAGGAAGTTTGAATATTGAGCAGTATATTTTCATAGCCGTAACTTGCCCCAGTTCTTGTTCTGCGCTGATATTAGTTACTTAAAGAGGAACTAAGGTGAATTAAAAAATTGCTAACAGGTAGCTTTTTAAGGCAGAACATACTCTGTCAGGGATATTCACTAAAGGGTGAAGAGTTTGGAGAAGGCAGGAGAAGTGAACAATCTAGGACAACATAGCTGAACTGGAAAGTGAACTGAACTCTAGAATATTTCCATACCAGCTATTTTGTCCTAGATTGTTCACTTCTCCTGCATTCTCCAAACCCTTCACCCTTTTGTGAATAACCCTGTTTGTGTCTCTTTTGCAAAAAATGCTACTATATCCTGCTACCATTTTTTTTAAATTGTTCACTGATCAGCACATGTGCAGTTCAGTGTACAATATTGGCATGCCATTGGTGCCAAAACAATGTAACTTATTTGCGTATGTGCAGGAGATAAGAGGTCCTGGTCTGACAAATCAAGAAGGCCAAGGAATCCAGATTCAGAAGAAGACTGGGAGAAGACGGAAGCACCAATGCCGGAGCAACGAGGTGGACTGCGGACATTGCAATGGTGGAGAGGGGCACTTTGCAAGATAAATGGGCCATAATGTGCAAATATTTTGTGCATACTTGCACATTATGACAACAGCTTTTAGGTCCTCAAAAGTTGCATATGGTTTAGTTTTACTTTAAGTAGTTCCAAGAAATCCTGAATTTACTTTTTGCTACCTAAAACATATTTTCTGTTCACTTTTTATTAGCTCAAATATATTTTTAAATGAATTATATCTTTAAAATCAATCAATCAATCACAGAATGGTAAAAACAATAGAACAAAAAATAAGCACTGTTAACACCACATCCCCAGCTTTATGTAGAGCTAAATTAAGAAAAAGCCCTAAAGCGTATTTCCACTTTTGCAGTCAAGTTTGGGAAAACCAGAATACATGTTTGCTATGTGCTCCCATTCACACAGACAAACAAAATATTTTAAAAAAATCTATTTTTTACATTTTAGATGTTTCTTTTGTGAATGCCTTTGTGCAAATGCCAGGCTACTCTGGATAGTCTGAAAGTGAAAGTAGAGAGACAAACTGAGGGACAGACTGGGCTTGTTCAAATTCACATACAGTGCTGCTAAATCTTTAACCCTTTCTTAGGACAGACAGTGTTCAGATCTAGTTAACAACTGATAATGAAATCTGCCAGCAGAGTATATACAGGGTTAATTTGAGTAAACAATCTCCTACAGTCCCTTTCTTAACATTGCATAGGGGAGAAACTAGGTAGGAGTCCCAGTGGCTGCATCCTCCCTTACTCTTCTGTCTGTTAGCCATTGCAAGGACCAGATCTGTAGTTTACAAAGGCTGCCTCCTCCAAAACAGGCAATCAGTGTTTCAACCAGTTTCAGTCTTAAGCCATGGCTTACAGACGTAACAGGCAGTTACATAGTTAGGTTAAAAAAGACTGAAGTTCAATCTAGTGAGGTAACAGGTCTTGGGTTTGCAAAGGATCCCATTCTATGTTAGTAGTAAACATCTAAGGAGGACCAAGATCATTTTTCTATTGCAGCCTAAAGGGGGAATCTGCAAAGTAAAGTCTATTTTTTGACACACTTAACTCTGCACTGTCTCTCTTGTACTAAAGTAAGAATTTAAATACATCCTCATCATTTTTGGCAATACTACAATAATACGTTTTATCAATTCAACTATGGTCGTCGTTATCATTAGCATAAAATAGTAAAAAAAATGCACAGAGAGTATATACATTTTAGCTACAAATTTACATACGTTTCCTGTAATAAAATGTTTTGGACATGTGAATCTTGTATTGTGGTAATGGTACTTTCTGAGATACATTCTGCAAATGATGTTTGGACTAATCCCTTCCTTGTCCATACAATTGGTTTTACAGGATCAAGGGGGGTTGTGAAAACAAAGAAAAGGCTAGTAAAATATTGAAAGCAATCAGAGTTGTATTTATAGTTTAGGCAAGTGTATAGTAGACTGTGGTACTTCCTACTAAAATGAGGAAGAGGAGGGAGAGGGGAGGTTGGCTTTCATTGTGCTATGCAGACTCAGATCTGCTAAATTCATTGTCAGCCTTAGAATGTAAATACTGTTTAAGCAATGATCGCATAGTATTCAAATAGGCAACCCACTCTCCACAATTGAAAGAGTAAACACCTTAAAAATGTCCACTAGAACAGGCTGCTAGATTAAGCACCCCATACTTTGCTGATTTGTGTCAATATGATCCAGTTTAGATATCCTTCTATTTCAGTGTATTGTTTTTTATTAGACCATAAATTACATTTTAACCCAACATTATCAGTTTATTTAATTTAAATCACCCTGCATGTTTTGCCTTCTCCTAAATTATGGTATTTAGATAATATGGGAGGGAGTTGCCAATCCTAGTAATTTTGGCTTCACTCGCTCCCAATGCCTAGGGGAGTTTTGGCTCATTAAGACCATGCTAGGAAATGTATATTAGAAATATTGATGCTGCTGTGTAGAAAATAATAACTGATGCAATCATAGTACACTTAATTGCTGCAAAAAGCAATTAGAAACAACATTTCTTATCAATGCTAATTACAGACATTTACAACCCTTGCTCACCAATTAGTTGCTTTTAGCAATTGGTTTCTTTGAGAAATCTCTTCGTAAAATTATTTTCATGGTGGAATACAAGAAACCTTTAATGTGAATGCACAGCCAAAACATTTTTTAGTTTTGAATAGAATGTGAGAACCCCTGTCAGGTTTTTATTGCTGTGCGCATCCTCACTTGGGAGATTTACCCTCTCTGTTGGTTCTGGTCTCCAGTTCAGAAAGTGATGGAAAAGATGAGGGGAGATCTTTTACGGAACAAAAGGTACTGCACGTCACTGACCTGCGTGTTTCATAAATTCGCATTACAGTCAGGTGCGCTCATTCACATTTCTGCACGTTCATGTGGTGCATTCGCCGCGTGTCCCCATTGAGTTCCATGGGGTCTAAACATGCAAAAAACGTGTCAAAAAAGTTAATGTAGCATATTTTGTAACATAGGTTCCATGTTTTTTGGTTCTGCGTTTGTGCACACTTTCATGCGCCCAGATGCGGAGCAAAAACATGCATCTTCCTGGCTGCATTAGGAGAGCAATTAGAAACTACAGCAACAAAAGCACATTGTGCGTTTTGCCACATTTCCTTCAACGTGCACCAAAGCTTCCATTTTTGTATGCGTTTGGCGTGCGTTCACGGAACGCGCAGGTGTGAGGCAAAGTGTCTACATAGATGTACTCAGTTGGCAGCTGCATGTCATTGCACAGGGCAAGTTTCTGAAGGCAATAACAGTGAAACTAGCCTTTTCAATGATCATCAGCACAACCGTTTATAGCATCCAACAGAAGCACACGTGACAGGGTGACAACACAAGGGGGGAATTTGGAGACAAGAACAGAGTGTTATAACCCTATAACAGGAACTATCTAAACAAAGACAAAAATGGCAGGATCACCAATTATTATCTTAATAAAAACTATTGCTTTTTATATTAAAAAAAGTACAGAAAATGTTGGAAAAATTCTGTTATGAAACATTTATTATTACCCAATTTCTTGGTAAAATATAAAAGACAGGGTCACGTCAGGTAAATAGACACCAAACATGTCAAGCCTTGTGCCTGCAAAATCGCAAAAAAATACCATATCCTAAATTAGCCATATGCAACGCTTTAAAAGCATTTACTGCTTACCAGTTTACTGTTAGCAATAATTGATGGCCCCAGAATTATTGCTCACACTCGTTTGCAGTGATATGAATCATGTGGCGCAATGGGCGCAATCGTCATTTTCACACATAGGCGCACCCGGTGCATTTTTTAGTTTGCATGTGTGTGTACATGGGGGGGCGGGGGACTTTAAAAAAAAAATGTTTTATGTGCGACAAATTTTTTTGACATTAATTTTTCAAACTTTTTTTGCACTTAACTTTATTGTTATAACATAGGGGGCTAAGAAGCCCCCCTTGTGATATCAAATTTACAGTGAAAGGTCCTCTTTATGGAGACATCAGAGGTCTTTTAGAGATCTGCTTCACCAGCTTTTCTCTGGCTGGAGGAAAGACAACTGACCTTTGGGGAGATCATCGGGAGATCGTGTACTAACTCCCTCCAATCTTTGTTCAGACAGCCGCCATGCCGGTCCCTGGACAGCAGAGCTTGGAATAAGCAGCAGTGGAAGAGGGGGGCCGCATGCAGCAGCACAACATACAAGCATTTGTGTGACTCTACAGGCGCCCAAACACTTGTATGTAAACAAGCATCACAAGTTGTTTAAATTACAGTCGGTTTCCCGCTGGTGCGTGCCATTCTAAAAGCCCCTCCAGCATCTAGGAAGCCACCGTCTGGCTGTCTAGTTACGGTCGGACGAAAGGTGGTTAATACGATTGAAAAATTGCTTTTCAAAATACATTACCATGTTAAAGATTAGTTGAGATTTTAATGATTGGATTTATGTGTACTTTAAAGCTAAACTTCAGGCAGACAGCTTAATACACAGTTGATATATATTTTCATTAAAGGAGAACTATGAGGTGAGTGCTTTTCACTCACCTCATAGTTCTAGCCGACCTGTGACAATGAGACTGTCACAGGTCGGCTCAGTAGATCGGGAGGTGAGCGGACATATACCGGCGTTCGCTCACCTCTCGATCCTGTCACGGCTCTCTGCCATGACAGGGGAGGGGCTTGATTCCCCCCTCCCCGCTCCAATCCCCCAGCGCTGACTGGCGGAACGGACGGGGGAGGGGGCGGGTACAGGTACCTCTAGATAAACAGAGCCAGCTGTCACTCACGCAGCTGGGCTGATTTCAACATCTATGTCGGGATCCGCAGCGGCTGCGGCGTCTCAGTATATTGTATACAACGCTAGTTTGTGTCCTCCCGTTACCCTAAGGAGGACTATGGGGAAAAGCCCTGACCCCATAGTTCTCCTTTAACTATTTTACCCACTTAAAGGACTTGTAATAGTGTTTAGCCAGTTTTTTTATTCAGACTTCCCGACCATACAACACAGCCAGATCCTGCTCTTCCTGAGACCACTCTGCAGACCACACTTCAGGTGATCAAGTTAAACTTGTCCAGGATTTGCTCCAGCCTATAATTTGACAAAAAAGTAGCAGCAGTCCACCAATAAAAAAAACTAGCTTTCTCTCTCTTCCTGCAGTGCAGGGCATTACAGGAAACAAATATCAAGAGACATTCAATCACTTCTGCCAGCTTAATGTAAACATGAAATAAAATACAGAATGTGTTGAAAATTAACCCATTTCTATGTTCTCGAAAGAAAGTATTACACTGTAATTCAGATATTTAAAATATATAAAATGGGCAAAATTATTTTCCAGTTTTCCTTTTTTTTTTTAAAGGAAATCTGCAAATTGTGTTTATGTTTAAAAGTAGTCCTATCATTAGAACAGTATGGTTCTTTTTGTTTTTTTCTATTTACAATATCCTCTAAGCAGAATTTTTTGTTCTGAATATCTCTTGGATGAAACATCTGGAAATGATTAGTTCAGAAAGTAATACCGCACTGACACATCAAACTACTATAAAAGTAATTTTCCAGCTCCACAGGTATTAAGTATTTAATAATAGCCCTATATCTTTCCTCTCACTATACATGAAATGCAAATATGTGGTTATTTTTATACTTCCTATTGCTAGTACTGCTGACCATAGGTGTAATTCATATACACTGTAATGTGAGCTGGTATTGTGCACTGTATGTCAGAAAAAGAATTTAAACTCTTCAAGACCCAAAGACATTCTTGTACCCTCCCAATTTGGAGTATCTGAAAGTTCTTCATATAGTCAAAGATGAATAAAAAAATGGTGCAATTACTTATTTTCCTTGTTACCCACCTGCAAATATTTGTTATCTGATATCTTATATCTATATTGTTATCAGGCCTCATAGCTGACATTTATCCAATGTTTGGTAAAGTAGAAATAAACTCTCCTTTGTTTTTGCATATATCTACATCTAGCAAGCCGTAGATACAGTATATGCATTTAAAAAAATAAAAAGTTCCTAAAAATGTAAAAACGTACCTGTGTCTCTGCCGCTTGCTCCTGTCTGAAGATCTGAAGTTTCATCCTGCATGGCCATTCGAGATGGGGTGGGCGCATGCACAGTAGAGCTCTTTGGTGGGGAGAAGACAAGAGACACAGTGTAAGTGAATGCAGGAGCGTGCACGTCGGGCAGACACCATTGGACAGGAAGTGACAGCAGTCTGCGATGGATCAGAGACCGGCAACAGCGGTGGAAGGATTGCTGAAAACAAGTGGAAGGAAGAAGATGAATGAACAGGCATCATTTAAGGTAAGTCCTTAAAGCAGCATAGGGGCAGGAAAAAATGTGTAACTTTAATGTCACTTTAATAATCAAAGATGCAATAACAAAGTGCTAGCAAAAAAATTATCCTCGACCCTCTTTCAGATATATACATATAAGCACCGGTACTGTTTATTGTACTCTTTTATTTTTGCCTGCATTTATTATTTCATTGTACAAAACACACCATTGCTCATGTTAAAAATTAAGGCCCAGTGTAAGTCTCAGAAATAGATATGAAACCAGATAGACAATGTACTAAATACCTTCATTTTATAGTCTTGCCTATTTTGTTTTTGAGTTGGACCTAGTTAATTCAGTAATCAGCATTCAGTAACAGAGCTGGGCAGACACATTCCCTCTCTTTCTCTTTGATACAAGTCTGTGGGAAGACACTTGTGCTGAGGGTTGTGGCTATTGCTCAGTTATGCCAGCATGCACTGGAATATAAAGGCAAATATCAGTATTTTACTGTGTGAAAAGGGTATTTTAGGTTGCCTACATGCAAACATCAGACAAAATGTGTAAGTATAGTGTTGTAAAGGTGTAAGACTTTGAGTGGGATTTAAAGGGTCAGTTCATTCCAGTTTCACTTTTAGGTGAACTATCACTTTAAAAGTAATTGATATTATTTCCCGTATCTGTGAGTTTTAGAAAAAGGTTACAAAACTTTTGAGGTCCTATCATGGCATTTGATGATGTGTGCAATTTACTGGATAAATAAATGGGAACTATACTCTCTTGAGAAAAATCTACAGCATTCTTAATACATCGCTCCTAAGAGAACATCTATCTAGTGCTCTATTAATGCAGTTTGGCAGTAAATGCTGGCTCTTTACACACAGTAAAATGTGCCCATATGTTTTACTAGCCATTATGTTAAAATAAACCTGCCTCATGAATACTCTATATATTTCCTTTAATTCTGCCCCAGCAACATATCTAAATTACAGATCTATAAGTAATTGGAGAATCTAATAAGAGCACCACGATTCAGATTTATTTCTGATGGAACACTGCAGTATCTCCTCAAGCCTAGGCCCACATCCAGCCTGCTACTAGAGAATAATTAGTAATAACATGTCGTAGATATTTTCGGTGCAGGCCAATGTTCAATCTTCTATTTAATTCTTCCCTTCTTACAAGTAATGGACTCATTTTGAATCAAGATAATTACTTTATTCAATTAGCCTTCCAAGGCTTGGTTTTTGTACCATTATCAGCAGCAAGATAATGCCCTTCAGGGGTGGCACGGCTTTGACCTATTCATTTGAAGCTTTCCAGATAATGCTCTGACTAATGTATGTTATATTTCCTTGATAGCATCTGTCCAGTTCTCTTCTGCTTGATATCCTGTTTAAAATAAATTTAATTGTATCATTATCAAGTCAAATGTAGTAGAAAGCCTCAGGAAAACTTACTTTGTGCTAGTACATACTATGACATACAGTCTTAACTGTAACAACAGATTCAATTATGTTCCACATGGTATTTGTCAAGACATATTGATAAACAAAGATGAGCTTATTAGCTTCACAGAATAGGACTAGACCTGGACTGAGAAAAGAGTGATTGTTAATATTTTTTGCCTGAAAATTACTGTGTGCTAGATAATCTCTTCTACATTGTTAACACAAAAGGATGGATTTACTGATCTACAAGCACTGAAGGGACTTACCAGATTTCCACAGGCAAAAGCAGTTCAACAACTTCTCTGAGACTAGATTTTGGCAACGCAGTTGTGCCATGGTTGAAGAACTTGTGGTCTCAGCACATTGTTCTGTGGCAATAGTTCCTAGCTGTTTGTTTAGGCTATCAGAAGCCTCACAATGGACATCATATGAAGAAGCTCCTGAGCTATTTTGTGCTTAAAGCCCAACTTCAGACTTTGTTGTCACCCCCAAATTGACATTCCTCACACCCTTGTGGCCCCCAGTGGCAGTATTTTTGCTTGTTTTGTTTTAATACATACCTTTTCCAAAGTCTTCAGGCCAGACACATGAATTTGCAGGATCCTCTTACTCTTTGCCTCTTTTTTAGTCTGGGTGGTCCTTACCAATGCAGAGAGTGGCACTGACATGATGTCAGCCCATTCTCTGCACTAGTACACTGCGAATGGATGGTGGTGTGATAATGCACCCTCAAGGTGTGTGACCATGACACCTTGCTTATTGGCTGAGCAACGCTGTGCATCTAGTTGGTTGAGTAATGCGGGTCATCATTCAATCTGAAAGACTGAGTAAATCTTGTGGCAGAGAAAAGTTGCTATGGCTGACAACTCCAGATATAGGTATTGCAGCAAGAACTATTTTTTTTAACAACACCTAGGGGACCTTTTTAAAAAAGTCAAATTAAGCCTAGAGTGGGACTTTACAAAGAGCCTGTGCCCAGGCTATGGACATTTAGGTATGTAAAGCAAGATAATCTGAGCTGCCTGAGAGAATGATTTGAACCACTTTAGCAGTTCTGCTGCAAACTTTAAAATTGAATATATCCACAGTGCCTGCAGCTACAAAGATCAGTGAGGGTTTGTTTTAAAATGGTTTACTGCGTCATAACAATATGTTAAAACTTAAATGTCTATAGCCTGGTCACAGGTTAACTTTAAACATCAAGTCAGATAACCTATGAAGGCATTGTGGCAATTCACTATGAGGTTATCCAACTTTCTAAAAGTGGGTTAATGGACTTTTTTTTTTTTAAAAGAACATTCAATCTATGAACAAGATTCCTATTTATTGCATTTTATCTGTGTTTTAGATTCCTTGAGGTCAGACGTGAAAGGCAGCTCAATTATGTGCTTTACTTAAGCACTTTGCATCACTTACGTGACAAAGACTTCAATCTATCTAAATTGTAGTTCTCTTAACAGCACCCATCCCTGAAAATGACAGGATAGAAAGGAAATCTATAGGTAATACATGGAAAATGACATATGATTATGGATAAAGAATTACATTTCTCTTCCCTACATTTAACAAACCTTAGACTTAAGACAGCACTTCTGGTTCAATATGTAATGATTTATAATCGCTGGCTGCCATTTTCTCACTATCTGTGTTATGTTTTGTAGTGCAGATGAAAGATTTGATGCTTCATTTCACACTAATGTACTGGTGAACTCCTCTGGTCATTGTCAGTATTTACCACCAGGTAAGATGGAAATTTAGATTTTATCATGTTTCTTCTGTTGTCATAAACTTATATGTTTGTATGAGTAGCTTTTTAAACTGCTTTATTGCATAAACACAATTTAGCTTTCCGTATTCTTCAAACCCCTTGTACTTGGGGCTCCACTTCCCTTATCCCCTTGAATATAGAGCAGCATGTCCCTATCCCATTGTTGCTGGCTTTTATTACACCACAGGACCTGCATAGCAAAGCAGCAGAATCACATTTCACCAGAATTTGATAATGCATGTAAAATTTGCATTTGTACCTCTTCTTCATGGTGTAATTTGAAACTGGGGAGATACATTTCTACACAGTTTTGTCAGATGGAGATTGATTTTTACTTTAAATGGAAGACATTAATAGACTGTAGTAAAGTATTAGTGGGAACTGCTGTTTACATGTGACTGTTTAGCCTAAAGAGACACTGTACTTTGCCAATTCTGGTCAAATTGACATCATCTGCAGATAACCCACTCCAAAAGGCAGTCATACTTATCAAGGCTGACCTTTCCCTTGTAACAGTACCTGAACATGAGTGGTTAATTCCCAGCTTTAAAAAATGATCATGTGGGGGAAGGGGGCATGGTATCTTCTCCCGGTTTAAATTGTATTTTCACTTTTGCAGTCACATTTTAGAAAACCCCACTGTATGTGTGTTATGTGTTCCTATTCACACAGTATACCTATAAATACTTAAAAAATATATATATTTGACATGCTGCATTGAAGAGGCAGCAAGGAAGTGTGTCTTGGGAAATAATAAAGCCTGGAGGAGTGGGCTATCTGAAAAAATTGTCACTTAACCTGTTATTTGGCAATGCAACAGTGTCTCAACAAAAGCATATTTCACCGAAAAAAGTGGTCATCATTTTACAACATGCACTTAATACTAAATTCCAAAACATTATTTAACTTACTTAATAAATGTAATAAAACAGTGCAAGGAGAAAACAACAAAATGCTGTGCCCATAGCAATCAGAATACATCTTGGGATATCCTGACTTTACTAAGGTCAATTCTGATTGGCTGATGTGGATCACAGCACTTTGTACTGGGCACTTTGCTCCTTTGTACTGGGCACTTTGCTCCTTAAGAGAAGGTTTAGCATTTCATTAACATAGGTAGGTTTAGCATTTTTGTGTCAAAGGGAACATATCAACATATGGCTTTTAGATGTCACAGCTGAGGTTTTCATTGAGGTCTGCAGATTTCTAGATCTGGGGGGCAGCAGATCTCTGCTGCTCTTGCACAGTATGTTTGCCCCAGTTCACTTATATTAATTTTTTCTTTGTTTGCTGAGAAAACAACAATTGTATATATTTAAAAACAGCAAGGCAGAGGTCTTTGACTGGTTTAGTTTTATGGAAACATGAACATGTAACCAGTATCCAAACTACACAAAATACCACTTCAGCATTAAAATTGGTAATATTTTGGTATTGCTATTATTTTATTACATTTTATGTATAAAATTATATTTATACTATGATGACACATGCTGTAAGAATCTATATGGCATACATATCACATATGAATCCATAAATGAGATATAAATGTTATTTTTTTTAGCTTGTAAAGCATTGAATACCTTCATTTTCAGCCCCATAAGTGATGTTATTTGTAGGCAGAGGAGTAATTCTCCCTTGCAGCCTATTTCACAATATTGGATGTTTTGTATTGCTTCTGCATAATTTCCTCAAGCTCAAGAACACAGAGGATGTTGTTCAATTCCTTGCAAAGATGAGAGTTGATAAACCCAAGGTATCATATTAAGATCTATCTGACTGGCCATATCTGAACTACTGCATGCATAATAACATTGGGGGATAAATAAGGTACTTCTACCACATCTTTAACCATACCCATCAGTATTATAAAGCAGAATAGGCACAGTATATGAATGCGTTGTTGTTCAAAGAAAAAACAATTCTGTAGAATGCATTGAACAAAAAAAACAAATAACTGGAAATTATAAAAATGAGATTAAAACTTTTTTGAGATTTTAGGATTTTTACTTCATTTTTAGATGGCTAATATAATTGAATCTATGCTGTTTTTGGTATTTGCTTTATAAGCTAAGCAAAGGTAGTAGATGGCAAAATCAGTCTTTTATATTTTAGGGATATTCAAGAGCACGTGCTACATAGATGTTCGTTGGTTTCCTTTTGATATTCAGAAGTGCAAACTAAAGTTTGGCTCTTGGACTTATGGAGGATGGTCTTTGGATCTACAATTAAAAGAAGCAGACATATCTGAGTATATTGCAAATGGAGAGTGGGACCTAGTAGGTAGGTGAATTTTGACTCAGCTACAGATAATAGCATTTTGCATTTTGAAACAAACATTTTGATCTTGCATAATATTAGTAAGTGTGAGGCTAAGTGCATATTGCAGTTATACATTCAGACAACTAGATTCTTCAAAATTGGTTGCGTACATATGAACATTTCCCCAAAAGATTGGAGCTATTCTTAGGGAACCTTACATTTGCACAAAAATCTTTGCCTTTTTAAAATTAAAGCATTTATCAATAAATACTTTCATAAAAGAAAATACAAAATATATATATGCGACTTCTTAAATAGGTGATTTTTTTGTATTGTTGGACTTTACACCCTAAAAGTATTTTTCAAAAATGCTAGTGCTCTGTACACTTTTTTTAATCCATGTAGTTTCAGGACACTATTGTTCAAGGGAGAAATGTCAGAATTTCACATTGTATTTGGTTCAAGTGGACTTCTAGTTGAATTCACATACACACATACAGGGAGCGTAGCTAGAAGCGATCATTGGCTGACATCTATATTAGTCCTTTAGCCGATTTTATAAAAAATATCCAGAAAGAGAATAGTCTGTTTCATTCATAGTAAGCAATCAGATTTACCCTTTTATTTTAAAAACTTTCACTGGAAAGAGATCACTGGAACCTAATTGGTGTATATTAAAGATGGGTATTAACCTTACTTCTTTTGTTGTACTACAAACATTTTTTTTTTTTACTCACAAGCCCCTATGTGATAGCATATTAAGTGGTGACAGGTAGTTTTTAGGGTAAAATTAAGGGTCTGTTAGACCCCTAGTGTTACCTTTCTACTGCAAAGAAGCTATTCAAGTGTAGATCACGCTTGAGTAGCTTCCTCCCTGGCTTCTCTAGGTGGGGAATGACAGCGGAGGGACCAGAAGTGATCTAGAAGTGTTGCTTTCAGCTCCGTTCAGCAGGGAGGAGATCAGCGAATAATGTTTGCTGGTCTCTCTCCCTTCTACTTGCCAACACCAGTGATGCTGGTCCCAGACCTGCAGGAGGGGCAGCAGAGACCTGGAAGCAAAGTGGTGGGTGTCAGGGGACCCACTGCACCAGCGCAGCTGCCAGAATTGCTTCCAGTGTACAGTGTACTGTTACAGTAGGCACGTGACATCGGACACTTAAAAACTTTCCTTCTTTTACTAGTGTATGAGAAGTTATAGACTCATTATGTATACAGTAACACAGGCATGGCCAAACTGCGGCCCTCCAGCTGTGGTGGAACTACAAATCCCATGAGGCTTTGCAAGATTCTCACAGCCACAGACATGACTCCCGGAAAAAGGTGCTTCATGGGATTTGTAGTTTCACCACAGCTGGAGGGCTGGAGTTGGGCCATCCCTACAGTAACATATTAATATGCTGTTTAATTATTAGCAACTGTAGAAAAGGTAAGAGTTTGACAATGAAATATATTTTCTCTGTAGGAGTCCCTGTGAAGCGGAGTGAAAGTTTTTATAACTGCTGTAAAGAGCCCTATCCAGATGTGACATTTACTATTACAATGAGACGCAGAACTCTCTACTATGGGCTGAACCTCCTCATTCCCTGCGTTTTGATATCTGCACTTGCCTTGCTAGTGTTTCTGTTACCTGCAGACTCAGGAGAAAAGATCTCACTTGGTAAAAATACAGTTACTTGAAAAAAAAGAATTGACTTTCAGAGGTCTTGAAATGATGTTTGAAATCTAGATAGGAGAATACACTTAGGTGATTATACAGAAAGCAGTGCTATTATGCAGCTAGGTGCAACAGTCACATATTTTAAAATTCAGTTCTTGCCGTTGCAGCATGTCCTATGGCTTTGAGCTTGAAGCATTTTCTTAAACTGACATGTAGTTTTATATACTCATCTGTTATAGCGCTGACAGGCTCAACTGCATATGAGAAAACAGATAACTAAATAGATTAAGTGGCGAAATATTTTGATCTATAGAGTGCTCATGTGGTCTGCAGCCTGACAGAAACAGGAGTGGTTCTTGGTTTTAACAAGGTGGGTCAGCCTGGATTTTTTTAAAGTGGACTTTAGACTTTGGACGTTAAAGTTTTTACATTGGGGTATATTTATAAAATATTAATTGTGCCAATTTTATTTTGTGATATTTAAGTTGTTATTTGCAGGGCAAATGTAATGTTTGTTTTGTAAATCCTGTTTGTTCTGATGTCAAATCAAATGTAATTAGAATGTGTTAAGGTCCTATATGCCATTCTTCCTACTGTAGTGAAAGCAGGCACATACTACATGAGAGTGGCAACTCTGCTCAAAGTTTAAAAGCAGTACAGTGTTATTGCCCCATGACAGGAAAGAGCATTAGGGGGAGTTCACTGGCTGGCTCAATGTGTATTTTTTAATTTGAATTTGTAAATCTAAACAGTACTGGTTGTGAGACATCCTCACAAATATTCAAACCTCAGAAAAGATACCCTAAAAACGTTTGATCAAAAAATAAACTATTCTAACAGGATTCACCAAAACATGTGACCTTCTCGAATAGGATTGCTGCAATGTACACTATAAATAACTATATGTGCTTATAAAAAGGTTTTCTTGAACTGATGATTACCAAAAAACATGTGCCCAACTGAGTAATAATGATAATAATCATTGTCACGTAAATCTGGCCAAAATCTAAGAATATTCAACCACCAAACAACATTAGTTTTCTATTTTTGGATCAGCTAATATTGACAATAAAACAAACATTGTAATTTGTGTGATTTAGCCAACAGCAGCATGCCCATGGAACCACTAAGAACTATCAAATTATCCCCATTTGCTCAACAGCTACGGCTTTATAAACCTGTGCAAAAAATGTTCATGCAGTTTTGCTGGATGAAAAGCTATGAATTTATTGTTATAAATAGAAATCATAGTCTTAAAATGTAGTTAAAAAAAGCTTAAAACAAGCCATACCTTACTTCTTTATTTGCATGAACTGGGAAGAATGTCCTGCCCGAGATCACAACAAAGAGTCAGCAGTTGAGTTTGAGCTGGTTTCTATCAGCTTAGAAACACCTACTTTGTGTTTGCATTATAAGTCTCACAAGAGTCCATGAACCCATCGCACTCCTGACCGCTTACTCCAAACAAGACAAGTTGGGTGCAGCGGTGATCAAAGGATGGCAGCCGTCACAAACATATGTAGAAACAGAGACACCGGCACTCCAATTGCGAATGCATGAACGTCTATTTATTGACGAGGTGCAGCATATCACAGTTAATACATAATGCATTCGCAATTGGACTGCCGGTGTCTCTGTTTTTCTACTTATGTTTATGATGGCTGCCATCCATTGATCACCGCTACACCCACCTTGTCTATTTATTGACGAGGTCCAGCATATCACAGTTAATACATTAACTGTGATATGCTGGACCTCGTCAATAAATAGACGTTTATGCATTCGCAATTGGAGTGCCGGTGTCTCTGTTTCTGCATAAGTTTGGCACGTTGCTAAGATTCTTCTTCGATAGACAGTAAAGGTGTTAAGAACTGTGATTTTTAGTGTCTCTGTTGTGAAATTTTAGGATTGATTTCTCCACAATGCCAATGGCTAAAGGGGCGAATGAGGGGTTGTTTTAAAGGGTTTTTAAGGTTTTCTCAGAATATTAAAAATGCTTTACTGTGCATAGTCTGGGCACAGATTCACTTTAAGGAACATTAGACAAAATATTGCCCTCACTTGGACATCAGAGCCCTAGCACAATTATGTTGTGATTCTCTATCTTGAACAGAAGCTATATTAAAATCTGTCTTTATATATTACAAGCTAGTGCTGTCTAACAGATGTAGCATTATGTAATAAAGCAATTTATTTAAATGCATAATGTATTTTATAGAAACTAACTGCCTGAAAGTAAAAATACTATGTGCCAACATTTGTACAGTGAACTTTGTCATTTGCTTATCCCAGAATCCCATGGTTTAGACTTCCAAAGTATATTGTTGGCAGGAATGGGTATAATATCTGCAAATTCAAGGACTATGCTTTTGCAATAACTTGCTTTGTATTTGTTTAATTTTAGGTATAACTGTGTTGTTGTCACTTACTGTATTTATGTTACTGGTAGCAGAAATAATGCCTGCCACATCAGATTCTGTCCCATTAATAGGTAAGATTGCTATAACTATATACATTGTTTTATGCAGTTAGAGACACATTTTATATAACACTGGAGATGTTGGTCCTTTTTTTTGCTTAGTCTCAAAAATTTCTTTACAGCCTAAAAAAGTGCAATTTACTGCTATATATCTAATACTAAATACATGGAATGGATAGTGATTTTGTACATATTTTGTTTATCTAATATTTATTTTGTTTACTTAACCCCTTCGTGACGGGAGACGTACACTGTACGTCCAGCCACAAAGGGACCAAATGACTTGAACTAAAAAATACATTTTTAAAATTCTGCTTATTTTATTTTGCACTTTTCTGCCCAGTCAGTAGGTGAAGCTCTAGCCTCCTTTTTACATATAAAGCATTTTTATCACACTCGGCTAATACTGAAAGAATCCTGTTGTTTACAAACCTCCATAAGCCATTGTAGCAGTGACTCATTCCTTATCAGCTGGCTTTGTTCCAGGTTTCAACCAGGATAATAGAGCCCCAATGCAAGCCTTGTCTGCTGTGCTATCTCTTTAGTTAACTCATGGTGATATGGAACCCATTGGCTTCATGTATTGCCCAAGCAGCACATATCTTTCACTCCCCTGCTGCTCTGTTCACCCATTGGGAACAAGTGTGTAAAGCCCTGTGTAATAGGCATTCTAGCAGGAGCTTACATAGGACTGAGGACACTCTTCAATTCTCATATACCTAAATACTCTCTTCCCACCCCAATGTGTCTGAGTACCCACTTCCCAACCCCACGTGCCTGAGGACTCTCTTTTTTTTGCCCATGTCTGACAGCACTAGCCAAACCACAAGAGGAAGGGAGGTAAGTCATATGCACTTACACATCCTGGAGTACCAAAAAACAAGCAATTTTGTTTGCTCCTAGTGGCTTAATGGAGCAGTGAGGGAGTGAAGGAATAATAAGTATTATCTCCTGGGTAGGGGGACATTAAAGTTAGTGTGTTGCTTTGCCCTTCATAGGCAAAGCCCAGGTTTGCTTTAAATTTTGGCATAGCTAATTTATGATTAACTTGTATAAAAAAATAAATTAACCTAATATAATACAATCTATTGGTAAATTGTCTGTGCTTTCCCATATTTCACATTATCCTTGCTGTAGTGCAGCAAATATAATTGGATGACTGGAAACATTTATTATTACATTTGGTGCTGTAGTCTGCTGAAGTTCAGCCCTGTCATATGTCTATCCCTATCATCCATGTGTTTAGCTGCTTTCTGTTTGGCACTGAAGGTTTTGTTCCTGTCGATGACAAGGATTTCTCTGAATGGAAGGACTTTTTTGTCAATATAAAAATAGTCAATCTCAAAAAAATTAGTTACATGGGCCACCCGAGAGGCCTTATTGCAGGTTTTCTTTACATTTAAGTTGTAAAAACCTATTGAAGGATTCTAACTAAATATGGTGTGATCTCATCATCGTTTGTAAAGGTCGTAGTGTAACTGCAGTGACACTTATATTGTAGTCTGCCCCCACCTGTCCCTGATGCAGTGAGATAAATTGTTCAGCCACTGAACAAAATGATCCCAGTCTAGTCCACACATGCACTCTGCGCTCTATGCAGCTTCAGAGTACAAGTTTGTACTTAAAACCTCTGTAGGAAGGCATGGCTCCACAGGAATGTTTGAGAATGCAGAGCATATGAGCGGGCCTGACCAGGAAGATTTTGACAACTGACTGTGCAATCTAGTCAGCTGTATCTTGGCAGGGGCAGGTGAGCATGAGAAAGGGAGGGGAGCTCGGGGAACGTTTTAAAGGTGTAGCTGTACCAAATGTGCAGTTAATACTTTAAACCAAAACTCTAGATATTTTTTTCAAAAATTACTAGGAAATAAGAGGTTTTTTATAGCAGAACACACTTTGTATGTCTCTTTTGGTAAACCCAAAACCCTTTCCCCTGGCAATTTTAGCACTGTGCCAGGAATGCATCCAGGTGCCAGTGATGATGTACCCTGGGACCTGGAAAAGTCAGTAGAGAAGATGGCAGCACCAGTTCACAGAGTGGCAAGGGACAGCTTTGATCTGTCATCGCTGGAGTTGCAAACAGACAGATGAGTGCAGTTCTGCTTTAAGGGACAAACTATCTTAAGACATTATTTGTAACACTGCCAGACCCATTTTGGCCATTACGTAGGACCTGTTTTCTGTGGGAGCAAGAGACCAAGTTCTCAGTTGACCTTCTGACAGTGGATCTCAATAATTATACTGTTTCCACATTGCTTGTTGTGTACAATGTTGCCATGCTGTTGACAGTATTGCAGGCCTGGACTGGCAACCTTACAATTTTAGCGGTAGGCTTGGTTTTAGAGGTAGTAGCAATGAAATTGTATGACATGTGGACTGCCTAATCTCAGCTGTCTTTTATAAACCCAATAAAACTTACTGTCCTGTTTACATATATAGCAGTTGGATTCAGTTCCTATTGTTACTGTGGAATTAACAAAAAGTGAAGACTATAAACTGGACTGGTGTGCTTCACAAGAAAATTTCTATGTTATCACATGTTGGCACTTAACATGCTGTCTCAGACTCCACACCCACTCTCCTTTTACCAAGAGGCAGTTGCTCATTTTTTGTTACACATAGGATGGGAACAGACTCACGTGTTATATCTGCCATACATAGACATTGAAATACAAATAACTATAGTACAAAACTACAGTTGATAAATATAAGATGCATATGTTTCTATGCTATTAATTTAACTTTTAATTTACAATGTCTTTTGCAGCCCAATACTTTGCCAGTACAATGATCATTGTGGGTCTCTCGGTAGTTGCAACAGTTATTGTTTTGCAATATCATCACCATGACCCTCATGGAGGTAAAATGCCAAAATGGGTAAGTTCTTAGAATATTAGTATGAAACCCAATAGGACATGTTGAAACTAATGTCAATTTTAAATACTTTAGCAAATTCAGTGAACAGCCTGCTAAACACGCAAATTCAAATTAGAAGTTCAGATAGATTTAATTTGGTATTCTAAACTTGAAGGGAAATACTCTTTCTCCTGATGTGTATCTAATTTGTATCTTGCATAGTAATTGTAAAATCTAGCATTGGACTGCAGAGCTCTTAAAAATTTTGTGGCTGGGAATGTATTTAAAATGTCTGGCTTAGAAACCAGAATAAAAAGCAGCAAGCACAGTATAATTGTATCTTGTGTAGAATAATTCCAGCTATCTTGTTTTCTGTTCATGTGTAAAGGCATTCACATATACATTTATGCAACACAAACTGTTCCAGCTTTACAATATGTAAATAAATACACACTGGGTAGTACGGTTCAGGCCAATTTGACATCTGTTTGTATTTATTTCATTACCAGTATCATTCAAAATAGATTCATACTTATTACAGGGTTATTTGATCATATGTACTCTATATATTTTTAGATGTTCTCATGCAGTAGTTGCTTAACACTTAGGTGTATAGCTGCTAATATAGGGCAGCATTTTGTAATACAAATCTCATTTGAAAGCTAATAAAACAAACACCAAGAACATTTTCAGTGTTCCACTCTTCTAAAACGATAGGACTCATTAAAAAATGGTACAATGAAGGCCATGTTTTTCTCACCCTTTTAGTTACAGCTCATTCTTTCCCTACACTGACTTTTGGATAGTTGTTCCAACACGAATGAAAGTAGTGTGAAAGCTGTCCAATAGTACTTAGAGGTGTACAGATAATCTGCTTCACTTCTCCACTTGTGACACAATCTACTCTGCAGGATTTGCTCTTAGTGGTCAATTCTTATTTACTGGTAGTTAAAGCGAATGATACATTGGTTTGGTTATGGAAGACTTCCCTTCACAGACCTCATTAGCATAGTACCCGCAGTGCACAGGAACTCAACACCTCTGGCACTCTGCATGTACCCTAGGTCATTGTACCCTTAAGACATTTTGCATAACCTGTCAGTTACTTGATACAGTGCAAACACTGTATGCAGCTTGTGACAAGTTGTGCTATCAGTGTAGCAGGGAAGCCTGGGTCTCAGGTGGGCTGTGCAGTCTCTCAGGTGGGCTGTGCAGTCTCTCAGGTGGGCTGTGAAGGATCTCTGGTGGGCTGTGAAGGATCTCTGGTGGGCTCTCTGGTGGGCTGTGAAGGATCTCAGCCCTTGTCAGGGTACCATGCACAGGCGTCCTCACACCACATGCAGGTACCCACGCAGGATGACCAAATGAATATGCACACACAGGATAGGGTTCTATGCACACAGTTTATTTGCTACACAACAACAAAACTACAAACCCCCTCAACCCCCCACAGGTTTAGCAGTGAAGTAATAAACCCACCGTTGGGACAAACACACACCTACAGCCAGGGGGAAGCAACAAGGAGGGGTAACAGGCCTGCAGATATATGGCAGGCCTCAGGATAAAAGAAGAGTGGTCAGGTACAAGCCGGGTCGTTAACAGGAGGGAAGCAGCATGGTACAGGAACAGGATCCAAGAGAGTGGTCGGGTAACAAGCCGGGTCGGTGACAGGTCTGCAGATAGGAAGCAGGGTTCAGGAAGCAGGGTTCAGGAAGCAGGTTTCAGGAAGCAGGGTTCAGGTTTATGGGAATCAGTCAAGTGCAGGCGACGCAATACTGAGCCAGCTTCCTGACTGCAGGTAGGGCCTAAATACCCTCCCAGGAAGCACCAGGTGATGGGATGATCAGTCACAGCTGGGGCACACCCGCAGGTGAGTACTGGAGCTGCAGGTTCCTTACAGTCCCTGGCTGCTGGAGACACCCGCAGGCGAGCACAGGAACTGCAGGACCTGGCTCCAGCACCACCTGGGGGTGCTCTGGATCCTGACAGCCCTAGACCCTGTAGAGCCCACCACTGACTCGGCACAGCCCACCTGAGAGCCTGCACAGCCCACCTGAAAGCCCACAGAGCCCATCATAGACCCTGCACAGCCCACCATAGATCTTGCAGAGCCCCCCTGAGACCCCGCACAACCCACCTGAGACCATGCACAGCTCACTACAGACCCCACACAGCCCACCATAGACCCTGCACAGCCCCCCTGAGACACCGCAGAGCCACCACAGAAACCACACAGCCCACCATAGATCCTGCACAGCCCACCACAGACCTGCACAGACTGTCATAGACCCTGCACAGCCCATCACAGATCCTGCACATCCCACCTGTGACTCCGCATAGCTGACCATAGATCCTGCACAGCCCACCTGTGACCCCGCACAGTCCACCGTAGACCCCGCACATCCTACCATAGATCCTGCACAACCCACCCGAGAGCCCGCAGAACCCACCACAGACCCCACACAGTACACCATAGATCCTGCACAGCTGGCCATAGACCCTGCACAGCCCACCATAGATCCTGCACAACCCACCATAGACCCGGCACAGCCCACCATAGATCCAGAGACTCTCAGGTGGGCTGTGAAGGATCTGTGGTGGACTCTGCAGGGTCTCAGGTGGGCTGTGTAAGGTCCCTTTCCCTGCACAGATGTGCTGTTCCTCTTACTTGCAGCTCCCCATTCTGCGTCAGGGACATCTTGCCATCAGATTGTGGAGTATGACCAGCCTCAAGCCGTCCACTTCTTCTCCTTCACCTCCACTGGCCAGGCCAAATCTTACTGGGCCATGGCCATGTCCCCACCTCCTCTTCCACCCGGCAGCTCTTTGAGGCAAATTAGGAGGCTGCAAGCAACCACCTAATTTGGCTGATTAGGCAGATGAGGCTGCCTAATTCTGTGTTTAAACGTGGGCCGCATCATCATTATGGTTGCCCTCAAAGGTATCTGTAAGACTATATAAATGTATCTAATCTTTCTCATAATTGCCTCTGCCTTCGATTATCACTGGTTTTAGTAATAACTTAATACCTAGATCTGAAAGTAGAAGTCTAGGAAATTGCCTAGAGGGCCGCATTCGGCCCTTGGGCCTTGAGTTTGACACATGTGTTATAGGCTTTAGATAATGTTAAGAGCTTTCCATGTGAGAGAGGATCACAGGTGCACCTCCTTCCTCAGACATCACATATTTCATAACAGGATCTAATTTTCTACATACAGATTTGTGCGTTAAGAAACAAGGATAGCTTTAACTGTAATAATTACAGGGTTTCATTCATTGCATGGTACAAAACAGAGCCGAATGTAACCATGTAGGATGGGATAATACATGTTTGTGTTAATGCAAAACATAATCTGTACCCATCAATTTGTTATAAAACTAGATGTATCCTCATAATTTAATGATTGTCAGTTATTATTTACCAATTTACCTGCATATTTTCCCCTGGTTCATTCTTAATGTATCAGAGTTATCCAGAGGATAAGCGATTTCTCATTTTATTGAACCACTGGGAGAATAAAATGTTTGTTTTTACTCTTTAAACTGCTACAGGAAAGGCTGAATCTCATTGGGAGCATTACAATACAACACATATTGTCTCTATCCTATAAATTTATTGTGAAAAAACTAACTTGTGAGTTCAGGAACAAATAGATAGTTAAGCCTGAATAATAAAAGGCTTCATCTTAACCATGGCATCAGTAATGTGGCTATGGATGAAGTTCCCTGGCGGCAGACCTTGACTTCATTAAACTTCTACAGACTCAAAGGCTATTTCTCCTTTTCTCTTTTCCTGTTCTAAAGACAACAATGACATTCTTGTTAGAAGTCTTGCATTGTCATTGTGAATGCTTTCTCAAGAATATACAACACAACACTTCAGCTGCATCAGATTCAGCTTTTCAGGCAAACTCATTAAGTTAGTTGAATGATCAATGTAGTGCACCACAGTATCCAAACATACATTTGTTTATTGAAGTCAGCTCAGTGAAAAGTGCTTGCTGACAATGTGGGGTACTGCACTCATCATATTGCAATTTACCTTAATAAATAAGCTTACATAAGTTTATTTGGGGATTATTTAGATGCTAAATAATCAATAATTGTAGGTTATTACTAAATAGGATTACATACAATAGGTTTTACAGCCTGGTAATCATGGATAATATATTTTTGAGTGGTGGGCTATTTTTTGCCCATGATCTACATTCGCAAAGCACCTCCTGATTCTATGAACAGAACAGGGGGGTGGTATCAACATAGCACAGGGCCTGCACATTGAGCATTCTAGCCCAAACACCTTATAGGTCAATTCTAAACCCTGTGAATAGTATTTTCAAAATGAGCTGACAACATTAACTGGGTATATTAACAAAATGTATATTTTATTAAATTGACCCCTCCTTCAAACTCTTAAATTGACTTTGATACATGTAGAATGTATGACATTACTGCAGATAAAATTTTACATTGTTGCCACTAATAAGGGAGACGGTAGTTGTTAGAGCTACATGTATAGACAAAAATTAAAGATGTCTTTTAATGCCAATTGAACTCTCCGTTTACATCAGCTAAATATATTCCAGGTGTATCAAAACAAAAGGTGTTCAATGTCTTACAGTTTGTTTAAAGCAGCAGCAACCAGAGTAGGAAACCCTGTCCCTTGCCAGCATTTTGAAAAGTGGGTGGCTTGCTCTCTGTGTGGAAGAAAGGGTCTCATTGCTGGAGTCCAACACACCCCCTGCTAAGTCAGACCTATTGCTCTGCAATCAGCAAAGCTCATGCTTCCCAATGGTTAGAGACCTCTGTCCCTGACTCATCAGGGGGTGTGTCAGACCTCTGCAAAGAGACCACTGCTTCCCTACAGAGATCAAGGGTCCCGCTCTGCAGCATGCTGGCAGGGAACAGGTTTTTCTACTCAGGTTGAGCTAATTTTTGAAGAAAACAAAGACTTTGCACACCTTTTGGTTTGGTGCACATGGAATACATTTAGCTAATTTAAAGAGAAAGTTCAACTGGTCTTTAATCTGACATTTCAAGTGCATATCTGACCTGCTATTTATTTTGCACTCCAGCTATATTGTTGTTCAATAAAGCAATCTGTGTTGGCTTTAAATTCAAAATAGATAGTATCTGTAACTGTGATGTTATTTATCTTGCTTTTCTCCTAGACGAGAATCATTCTTCTAAACTGGTGTGCCTGGTTCCTGAGAATGAAGAGGCCTGGAGAAGACAAGGTCAGACCTGTTTGTCAACACATTAATAAGCAGCAACAGCAGCAACACCAACAGCAACGTTGCAGCATGACCAGTGTGGAAGTTAATACTGTTAGTGGTCAGCAGTCCAGCAATGGGAACATGCTTTATATTGGTTTTCGAGGTTTAGAAGGAATCCATTGTACACCTACTACAGATTCTGGAGTAATATGCGGCAGAATGGCCTGTTCACCAACCCATGATGAAAATCTAATTCACCACACACGCCACGCTGAAGGTGATCATGACTTAGCCAAGATTTTAGAAGAACTGCGTTTTATCGCCAATAGGTTTAGAGACCAGGATGAAGATGAAATCATATGTAATGAATGGAAGTTTGCTGCCTCTGTGGTGGACCGGTTGTGTTTAATGGCATTTTCTGTCTTTACCATCATTTGTACTATTGGCATATTAATGTCAGCTCCCAATTTTGTAGAAGCAGTGTCTAAAGATTTTGCTTAGCTTCCAATTGATATCTTTTTAAAGGTGTCTTCTCCACCTAAGTGGACTTTTTCTATTGAAACAAGTGCTGAAATTAATATCTTGTGCTCATATTGGTGTTGGCTATAACTCAAAATGTACAATTCTTAATTTATTTTTATTAATTAAATATTATGTTCAGGTATGATCATGCAATTTATTTTCTTTTACAAAAATCTGACTGTATAGTCTAGTCACCAGTATGCATACAGTGCATCTATTATGCTATATTTTAATGACATACCATATAAACTAAAAATATTTGACAAAAACTGTCTCATATATCAATATGTATCTTTACTATAATTTTATATATGATTACAGACTGCCATATACTGTATCTACACAATTAAATTAAATTGGCATGTATTCAAGGAAAAAAAATATATTTTTATATTATGTATATTATGTAAATTTGTATGCACTATTGTAGAGTAAGTACTTAAGAAAACATTTTCTCAGGGTCATTTACAACAGACAGACACTAGCATTTTATTATACTTAATGTGCCTGCTTAAATTCATTCAGATGTTATAAGGTTATATAGTTGCCTATTTTAAATGTACACAATATATTATAGCTGTTCATCGCAAATGCTACAACGAGTTAGATCATGTAACAGCTCTGTCTACCTGAATCACTATGCCTGCCATTAAATCACTGTTGGTTAAGTAATTAAATTGCCAACTAAAGTTTTACGTCCATTATTATTAAAGAGTAAGTGTGCTTTTTAAAAAGTGCTCTTAAAAGGAACTGCATTGCCCCACTGGGCAAAAAAATGAAATGTCAATGAAGACCTCACATATCAGCTTCTCCTGTTTCTCATGCAAGATATGGGTAGACCACAGCAGTAAGAAACAGGGGAAACTGCTATACCATTGATCTAAATCAGTGGTTCTCAACCTGTGAAGCCTCAGGACCCACAATTGTCCTTGGTCATTAAAGGAGAATTATGAGATGATTGATTTTCATAATCTGAGCCGACTTGTGACAATGAAACTGTCACAGGTCGGCTCAGTAGATCGGGAAGTGAGCGAACACATACCGTTGCTCGCTCACTTCTCCATCTATCCCTGCAGAGAGCCGTGACGGTCACTCACGGCTCCCTGCAGGGATTCCCCCCCCCTCCCCTGTCCGATCCTCCAGCGCTGACTGGTGGAACCGACGGGGAGGGGGCGGGCACAGCTGGCTCTGCCTCTGGACAGATTGAGAGTCAATCCTGCAGCTGGGTGGATCTCATCAATGTCGGGATCCGTTGCGGCTGCTGCGTCTCAGTATACCGCGAGCTGTAGCTTGCGGTATACTAAGCTTTGGGTCACGGGAGAACGCTGGTTGGTGTTCTCCCGTGACCCTTAGGAGAACTATGGGGAAAAGCCCTGACCCCATAGTTCTCCTTTAAGTCGTGACCCAAGTCATGTAGCACTGGAATGCACGGGATTGCGGAATCACACATTCCAGTGCAAGGTGATCAAACTGTGAGAGTAGGGTGCTTTTAGGATGCCATTGAAATGAATAGCAATGCATCTCCTGCACCAGAACACTCAGTAGGTGTGATTGTTTGGAAATCACATGGTACTGTGCAATTAACGCACCGTATTAGTGTGAAATGGCCCTCAAAAACACTGACAGACACACACAACCACAGACAATCTCACACACTCACAGACATTCTCTCACACACACACATACACACTTCTCAATTTTTTTTAAAGATCCACCCAGTCATCCTACCTTATGAGAACTGGAATGCATCCTTAGCTTGGGGTCCAATGTGGGCTCCTGTGCTGTAACGGAGCTTCATCCATATGTGTATATTATACAGCTCCCTTGAGAGCCCTCTAGAGCTGCCGGGAGCCAGATTGTGATGTCAGTCCAGGCACGTGAGGGAGCTGTAAGCAATGCACGTATGGGTGGAGCTCCCTTGCGGCCATATCCCCACCACACCTCAAGCTGACACTCGGCGCTGGGAAGCATATTTTGAATGGTTGCTCAGCATGAGAACTGACAGTACTGCTCTAGGGGGAGACTGAGGAGCCTCTCAGCTAGCACAATGGAAGGCACACGGCAACTCACCGAACACGGGGTTGGGTTGCAACCCATCACTTGAGAACCACAGATCTAAATGGTAGCATTTTTGTCAAGCACAAAACATGAAGCCAACCTCCGTGGACAGTATTGGCAATTTTATTTTTGCAAAGGGGAACATTTAGGGGGCACAACTTTTTGAAAGAGCACTTACCCTTTAAAAATTCAGGACCTCAAGGGCCAAGGGTACTTTTGTGCCTTAGCTGTGAATTAGTGTGCATTCTCTGGTTATCAATGTGAGTAAGAATTGGTGTCAGTCATGGTAATGTTATGGCAATGAGCACAATAATATAATTGTCTAGCACAAGTCTTTATAAGTAATGTGAATGCTTTCCTGAGTGTGGGAAGGAGGGGTTGCTGCAAGCACCACAGGAAGATCACATCGGTGATTGCAATCTCTGACCTTATAATACATAAGGCCCTGCATGTATAATCCAGAGAAATGTAAATGGGAGCCATCAATTAAATTCCAGCTGTCATTTTACTTTCAAAAGTTTTTATTGTTTTCATTACATCATAACAAAAGGTCACAAAGTTACACATTACAACAAAACACCCACCATAAAAAGACCATTACAATTCCAACCCAGCTTGTTTCTTGGTCTCATTATATCCTTAATTATAAAATCATGAAAGTAGTCTATTGCAAGGGTAGCTAATGTGAACCAGATTTAATAGATGAGCACTCGCTAATATGATACACTCAAAGCTCAACTTGAGTAAGGGCCGGCCATCTAAACAACACACAGGACTAAAAGACAAACAAAAAAGAAAAACATGAAACTTACACAATATACCAAAACAATATCTATAAATGGAAAAATACCGTTCCAACCCTACTGATTTCTTATTCCCCTTATATCATATGAAAAATGCGGATAACCGTAGCATTCTAAAAGAGCTGGATTATACGACACATAGTTGTGGAAGAGGATGGCATTAAAATAGTGAGGTATTTGACAAAGTCCAATATGACTCACCTAAAATGATTTAAGATATAAAGTCTTAAGGGTAATCTTATAGAAAAGAAAACTAATAGAAAATAACTGATAACATTCAAAGTTGATAATCAGGTTGTCACTGACAGTATGCGCTAAAGCACAACTTTTAGCAAGAGCACACAACATTAATAACAAACAAGACAAAAGACTAACAAAGAAGAAAAAAAAAAACAGCAAAAAAAGATAAATCGGGAAAACAAATAAATTAAAGTATTTTGGTCGGGGGTGGGTTATAACCCAAGATCAATCTGCCTTTCTCACGTTGTTGTCAGGCTTATATAGGCCAACCACGGGTCCCAAACAAGTTTCAACTCTGCAACTTTATCCAGGAGAATACTCGCTATCTTTTCATGAGTCATGATCCAAGACAGCTTAGTCTTTACCTGCCTCAGAGATACCCTAGGTGTCTTCCAGGCCCTAGCAATAATAATTTTGGCTGCCAGGAACATAAAGATTATCAGTAGTGTACAATGTTTAGAGACTCCCGGGACGGCCTCATTTAAAAGGACATACCCGGGGTCCCGAGGGACGCGCACGCCCGTGACCCGGGCGATCAGGTTAAGAACCCTTCCCCAGAATCCCCGGATGCGAGGACACGACCACCACACATGGTACCCCCAAGCTCTCATCCTCGTAAGCATGAGGATTATGATCCTGGGTACATGAGGGCAAGTCTAGAGGGCACCAGATACCAACTAGAGAAGACTTTAAAGTTAGCCTCCAACAATGAAACATTAAGCAGGCCCCGAGTTGCCACCAAGGAGCGACGACTCCATGCCTCTTCAGACACAACCATATTCAAGCCCTGTTCCCAAGACAACATATATGGCTGCTTAGAGGGGGATTCTAGCAATATGGAATACAGCAGGGAAATGGCCCCTCTCTGATTGGTAGCCTGAAAGCACCAGCGTTCATAAGGACTGAGGCTACTGCCAGATTTGTTTCGTGTTAGTATATTATGCAGAAAGTGAGTAATTTGATAATAGCGAAACAATTCCGACAAGGGCATACCCAAATACTCTCTACAGTATTCTAAAGTCAGAGGTTTCCCCATCTTGAGGTATTGACCAATTCTGTACAAACCCTTGTCCCTCCACCATTGAAATGATTTGGGGTGAATACCGGGCGGAAATGTCGGATTCTGGTACAAGGGAGCAAGGGGAGTGTGGGGTGAGCCAATATTTCCATGTGTTTTTACACAATCCCAGAGGGCCAGAGAATTAGAGACGGTGGGGGCCATAATAGGCAGACGTAATCTAGAGGGTAGCCATTTCAATAAATCCAAAGGCATATCTCTAGCTGCCTTGGGTTCCATAAGGACCCAATCGGGGGTTCCCCCCTGGAATATATAGCGGATAATTGAGCTATACGTGCAGCTCGGTAGTATTGGTGTATATTTGGAACCCCTAGCCCTCCCAATTCTCTAGTACTATAGAGCGTGATCCTGGGTAAACGATGACCCTTTCCTCCCCATATAAATTTCACCAGGCTAGATTGGAAGGTGGCTAATTCAGATCTGGGGACAGGGATAGGAAGAGCCCTAAATAGATATAACAGGCGAGGGAGGAGAGTCATTTTAATAGCATTTATTTTCCCAAGCAAAGAGAGGTTATACGAGGACCACTTATCCAAATCCCCCTTTAATTTCTTAAAAATAGGAGGAAAATTCGCCTGGTATAAGCGATCGAAAGAGGGAGTAAGGTTAATCTCCAGATAGGGTATGAGAAAGAAAAAGCAACTTTTAGTGTGGCCACTAACTCAGGGGGCAGATTTATATTCAGGGCAAGAGACTTAGCTGCATTTATGTAAAGCCCAGACACCTTTGCAAAACTATCAAGAGAGGCCATTACATTAGGCAAAGTAATCAGTGGGTGGGTAACGAACAACAATAAATCGTCTGCAAATAGGGCGCACTTGTGTTCTCTATCCCCACAATAAACACCTTTAATATTAGGATTCTCTCGTATAAAAATAGCAAGGGGCTCAATTGCTAATGCGAATAGTAGAGGGGAGAGAGGGCAGCCCTGTCCAGTACCTTTGTGAATTGGGATTGGAGCTGACTTAAATCCCTGCATCTTAATGATAGCTGATGGCGTGTAGTATAAATTCCGAAGCAAGCAAATAAACCAAACGCCGAAACCCCTCTCTTCTAGTAGTGTGAAGATGTAAGTCCAAGATATTGAGTCAAAGGCTTTTTGCAAGTCAATAGATAACAGTAATCTGGTGGTGCCTGGTGTTCTGCCCCTCCCAGACTTTAACAACTAATCTATTGTTCTGCGGATTTGATTTGGCCCTTGCCTCCCTTTAATGAACCCCACTTGATCTTTATGAATATAAGTGGCTAGGAACAAATTAAATCTACTAGCTAAAACTTTCGTGAGTAATTTAAGGTCATTGTTAATCAGAGATATAGGCCTATAATTGGCTACTTCCCCTGGATCCTTATTAGGTTTTAGACATGTGCGATTCGGTTCGTTCCGAAATTCGTTTTGGACGAATTTTCGGAAATTCTGAGATTTTCGAAAATTCGAATTCCGAATTAAAGCTAAGACGAATGCAAAGGAATCCGAAATTGCCGATTTCCCGAAATTCGTTATTGTACGAATTTCGTTGCAGCAAAACGACATTAGGAAGAAAAAAAAATTACAACATTTACCTTCTACAACATTTCTATGGTTAAAGTATAGAAGCAATAGTGTAGAGCAGTGGTTCTCAACCTGTGTAACCTCGGGACCCGCATTTTTCCATGGTCATTAAGTAGTGACCCAAAAATTATTTAATTTCTGAAACATTTTAGATTTTTACACAAAACAACTTGTGCAGTATTCAGCAACGTATATATGCAAATTTTAAACAGTAAACAACTGAAAGTAAACAACAGTGAAATTGTCAGTGCTTTTGAGGGAAAAACCCATCAAAAAACAGTCACTTGGTAAACAGAGAAGCCACTCTCACAAAGATAGGTTGTGCTGAATGGTAGGATGATTTTTATAGCATGCGTTGTGATGGAGAGATATTCAGTCATAAAACTACAATTACATAAACTTGGAATATCAAGCTAATGAGCAGTAAATGCATAAACCCAGTATACTGGTGAAACTCAAATAATTAGAATAGCGTGCAAAAGTTCATTTATTTCACTAATGCAACTTAAAAGGTGAAACTAATATATGAGATAGACTCATTACATGCAAAGCAAGATAGTTCAAGCCGTGATTTGTCATAATTGTGATGATTATGGCTTACAGCTCATGAAAACCCCAAATCCACAATCTCAGAAAATAAACACCTTTAATATTAGGATTCTCTCGTATAAAAATAGCAAGGGGCTCAATTGCTAATGCGAATAGTAGAGGGGAGAGAGGGCAGCCCTGTCCAGTACCTTTGTGAATTGGGATTGGAGCTGACTTAAATCCCTGCATCTTAATGATAGCTGATGGCGTGTAGTATAAATTCCGAAGCAAGCAAATAAACCAAACGCCGAAACCCCTCTCTTCTAGTAGTGTGAAGATGTAAGTCCAAGATATTGAGTCAAAGGCTTTTTGCAAGTCAATAGATAACAGTAATCTGGTGGTGCCTGGTGTTCTGCCCCTCCCAGACTTTAACAACTAATCTATTGTTCTGCGGATTTGATTTGGCCCTTGCCTCCCTTTAATGAACCCCACTTGATCTTTATGAATATAAGTGGCTAGGAACAAATTAAATCTACTAGCTAAAACTTTCGTGAGTAATTTAAGGTCATTGTTAATCAGAGATATAGGCCTATAATTGGCTACTTCCCCTGGATCCTTATTAGGTTTTAGACATGTGCGATTCGGTTCGTTCCGAAATTCGTTTTGGACGAATTTTCGGAAATTCTGAGATTTTCGAAAATTCGAATTCCGAATTAAAGCTAAGACGAATGCAAAGGAATCCGAAATTGCCGATTTCCCGAAATTCGTTATTGTACGAATTTCGTTGCAGCAAAACGACATTAGGAAGAAAAAAAAATTACAACATTTACCTTCTACAACATTTCTATGGTTAAAGTATAGAAGCAATAGTGTAGAGCAGTGGTTCTCAACCTGTGTAACCTCGGGACCCGCATTTTTCCATGGTCATTAAGTAGTGACCCAAAAATTATTTAATTTCTGAAACATTTTAGATTTTTACACAAAACAACTTGTGCAGTATTCAGCAACGTATATATGCAAATTTTAAACAGTAAACAACTGAAAGTAAACAACAGTGAAATTGTCAGTGCTTTTGAGGGAAAAACCCATCAAAAAACAGTCACTTGGTAAACAGAGAAGCCACTCTCACAAAGATAGGTTGTGCTGAATGGTAGGATGATTTTTATAGCATGCGTTGTGATGGAGAGATATTCAGTCATAAAACTACAATTACATAAACTTGGAATATCAAGCTAATGAGCAGTAAATGCATAAACCCAGTATACTGGTGAAACTCAAATAATTAGAATAGCGTGCAAAAGTTCATTTATTTCACTAATGCACCTTAAAAGGTGAAACTAATATAGGAGATAGACTCATTACATGCAAAGCAAGATAGTTCAAGCCGTGATTTGTCATAATTGTGATGATTATGGCTTACAGCTCATGAAAACCCCAAATCCACAATCTCTGCAAATTAAAATATTGTGAAAAGGTGCAATATTCTAGGCTCAAAGTGTCCCATTCTAATCAGCTAATTAAGCCATAACACCCGCAAAGGGTTCCTGAGCCTTTAAACGGTCTCTCAGTCTGGTTCAGTAGAAATCACAATCATGTAAAATACTCCTGACCTGACAGTTGTGCAGAAAACCATCATTGACACCCTGCATATGGAGGGAAAGCTTCAAAAAGTAATTGCAAAAGAAGTTGGATGTTCCCATTGCAAAAGAAGTTGGATGTTATGCGTAGCAATGGAGATAAAGTGCCCTCTGAAAGTAGCTTTATGAGCCTCCCAGTTAGTAATAGGTGAAGCAACTGAAGGAGTATTAATATGAAAGTATTCTGTAAGGAGAGCCTGAACTTCCAAAACCATGCCAGGGTCGCTGAGAAGTGACTCGCTAAGTCTCCAATGATATGATCCTCGATTGGATTGAGCCAAAGAAGAGGTCATTACTACCATGGAATGGAAAGACCAAGAAATCTCTCTAATTTTGATGGTTCTAATGCCACTAAGCATCTGAGGGGAGACAAATATATGGTCTGTGCGGGCATAGGTAGAGTGGGCCTGGGAGAAATGAGTGTAGTCCCTCACAGAGGGATTACACTCACGCCACGCGTCCACTGGGTGGTACAAGTGAAGTAGCTTTGCCAGTTTAAAACCACTTTTATGGTATTTCAATTTAGTACCTAAAGAATGAGATTTATCAGTTTGGAAGTCCAGTGCTAAATTAGAGTCTCCAGCTAAAATCACTGTGCCCTCAATATGGTGGAAAAGAGTAGAAAACAGATGAGAAAAAAAAAAGAATTTGAGCAGAATTAGGGGCATAGTAAGAGATAAACGTGAATAGATGATCCCCAATAAACCCCTTCAGTAATAAGTAAAGTCCCCCTGGGTCTTTAAGTTCAAATTTCATCCGGAAAGAGATATGCTTAGCAAATAAAATGGCCACCCCCTTAGATTTGTCAACTGCCTTAGCAAGATAGTATTGGGTATAATGTTTATGTAAAAAGGGTGGGTTATAACTATTAGGGAAATGTGTTTCTTGAAGAAAAAGTACATCTATTTTTTGGGAATGGTAGTGATTAAAAGCCACTCACCGTTTAACAGGTGAGTTAAGGCCTTGAACACTATGTGTGGCTATACGAATATCAGGTCTGCTAGTGTACATGATATCTAAGTGGTTGTATAGAACTGGTCATGTCCCCAATTGAGTACTCCCTGCCCAACAAAGATCTATAAAGAACCCAGCTCACCCCTGTCAGGAGGCTCCTATGGGAGTGAAGCATAGAGTAATTAGGCATCCCGTTCTGCCCTGACCAATGAAAAAAAGAATTAAAGATACAACATAAAAAATAAGAAAAAGGACAAGATAGATTTCTGCACCAACATCAAGCAAGAAACATAAAAGACAACACAGAAGACAGCACCAAGGGCACCTAGGTACCCCATCGAAGTACAGTTTGAGGGCTAACCAATATGGGCAGCTCACTTGGCTGTAAGAAATGACACTTATAAAATAAAGAAAACTAATAATTACCACATTGACAACAGGTAATAGCCATGAATGGCTATACATGAGACAACACCTAGGGCACCTAAGTACCCTACCATAGGATAATTTGAAAGCTGTCCCTTGCAGGCAGCTCACTTGACGCGAGCAGGGGAACCCCCCAATGGTCGAATCAAGTGGTGGCGAACGACCTCCATGAGCAGCTCCTCCAACCCCGCCCCGGGTATATTACTTCTAAGAACATAAAATAAACAGCTAATATTTTTCAAAATTCCATATATTCTAAAGTCTGCCCTTATTAACTAATCACAATAGCTAAACAAACAGGACTACTGCACCCCAAACGACCAAGTCCAAATTATATATAAATAATAAATAAATAAATAGCCATGTTCAGTGGGTCGCCGCATGCCTTCCACTTATCTAGGCGAGAGCCCTCTCAGCCTCCCCCTGGCACAACACTGTTACCGTAGTTCTCATGCCAAGCAGCCATTCAAAATATGCTGAGTGTCAGCTTGAGGTAGGGTGGGGTATGGGCTGGAGCTATGACCATGCGGTTGCTCCATCCATATGTGCATTGCTTACAGCTCCCCCGCATTTTCTGTAGAGGTGCCTGGACCAGAGTGACATAACATTCTGGCTCTCTGCACCTCTACAGGGCATGCAAGGGAGCTGTACAAGCAATGCCCATATGGATGGAGCTTTGTCACAGCACAGCAGCCCACACTGGATCCCAGGCACCTCTCGCCCACAGCTCAAATCGCCCGCACTGGAACATGTGGTACTGCAATGCCTTGTGTTCTATTGCAGTGCAATTTGGGTCGCGACTTAATGACCAAGGACAAATGTGGGTCCTGAGGTTGAACAGGTTGAGAACCACTGCCCTAAATCCTCCAAGAAAGATATCTTTAAATTGGTGAATACTAAATAATACATAATCTAACTAAGATAATTGATTAAATAACTAATATAAATGAGTATCATCAATTGACAAGACCTAACATTTAATCTAACTATTGTGACCTCTCAGGCCACCTCTAGATGGGTTAATAGTTTATCCTAACATAATAAATTTAGTGTGATTATAAATGTATATAAATACATTATATTTATTATATTATGTATATACATTACACAAAGTTTGTATCTCACCCCAGTACTAGATAAAGTCCATAGTCCAAAGTTCTTTAATAAAATTAGTTACAACCCCGAAGTGCTTAGTGATTACTTCTAAAATCGCCTTATATCCCACATACACCTCCTAGGCGTGCATGTTCCCCCCTAGTTAAACAGCTGCTAGCTGATATTACAACTCGTATCTACAAGTCAAGTCCCAGTAAATTGCAATTACATCTAGCCCTCCACCAATTAACCCCCCTCCCCCCCCCATATGGTGTAGGTGAACACCATCTAGCCAAGTGGCAGTGTTATTCATAGTGAACCCTAAAATAAGTTATTTCCCATTATACGTGACAGTAGTCCACTTAAAGGGCCTGTGGTCATCAATTTATAAACTATTACATGATTACTAGTGATTAATTAAAATAAACTCAATAAGTGAAAACCTAGCATTACTTAACTTCAGTAGAAAACACATAGTGAGAATTGCTTTAAATAGTGGATCATCATCTCTCACCTCTAAATAGGTAAGTAATTTGTCATTGTGTAATTAATTAACATGTGAATTACCCCTTAAGTCACTAAAAAAAATATTTGCTCCTAAATTATATCACTATTCAGTGACTGTAAATCTAATCCCCAATGTGCCTAGTGCATACCCCAAAATCACTTTGAG